>NW_015629065.1:1905780-1906035 GCF_001515625.1 Sinocyclocheilus rhinocerous
GAACATTAAAGCATGTCAACATATTCTGTTACACCAAATACACAAAATAATGATCTTTAAAAAAGCATCATATGACCCCTTTAAATAAGACAATAAATGTGTGTTGTAAATTGAGAAATTTAATAATGATAATTTTTAAATGATTTAGAAAAAAATTACTTGAAAATCAGATCTCTGTATGCCATCGTTCTCTTTTTTATGAATTTGCAATGTTTGCACAACAACCCGTTTACTAAGATACTGTCCTTTTTTTTT
>NW_015629065.1:1906241-1906560 GCF_001515625.1 Sinocyclocheilus rhinocerous
TTTTTTTTTTTTTTTTTTACATAAGAAAAAAGTATTCTAGTCAATACATTTTCATTTGGTCATTTAAAGCAGAGAATTTAAATCCATCACCAAATGTGTTATAATTGAGAGACTGGTTTGTGATATCTTTGGAAGTGATTTAGATAAAATGGAATGCCATCGTTTTCCATTTTTATGCTGTACACTTTAGATGTATAATGTTTATTATTGTTAATAAAAACTATTAATTAAATTATTGCACAATGACAAAAATTTTATATATATAAAGCATACACACACACACACACACATACTGTATATATATATATATATATATATA
>NW_015629065.1:1907683-1910553 GCF_001515625.1 Sinocyclocheilus rhinocerous
CGATGAGCTTTGTAAAAATCGACGCGTTTCAGAAAGGCGGGGCATAGAGGAGAAACAATAATGTACAGTATGTGGAAAATGATGTGTTTTTTGAACCTTAAACTGCATAAACACATTTCATTACACCAAATACACAAAATAATGTTCTTTTTAGCAACATCATATGACCCCTTTAATACGATCCATTTCCAGTGGTAGTCACCTCTAAATGACACTAAAACATTCTTCCCCGCATTGACTTCCCCCTTTTATGAGTGTGGCACACAAACAGGGCGATTAGACAGCAGCTGAAGGTTTCATCAGCATTTGAGCAACGATTTGCCTCTCCCCAGCTGCAGCCCATTACAGGAGGGAATGAATTAATAAACCAGTGAGGGGAGGGGAAGAGCAAGAGAGAGAGAGAGAGGAGAGAGACTCTAGAGTGCGTCTAGCCTCAGAGCTGGCCTGGCTGGAGAGCTCATCTGAATATGGACCTCGTTAGCAGGTATGGCTCACAGGCAGAGAGACAACGCACACACAAACAAACACACATATACAGAAAATGAAGAACAGCATAAATACAGAAAGTCATAAAGTCTTGTAGAGAGAGGCTCAGCGTAGGGAAAGAAGCAAGGTAGAAGGACTTGGGGAATTTAGAAACAGCAGACGACTTTTATTATCTGCTATGTCAAGATGCAACACTGGTATCTCACAACGACTAGAAGGATATAATATATTCAGACCCTGATATATAGAGTTACTGTAGAGGAAAGCTATTAAGTGTGCCAGTTTAGTGCACTATAAGGCCCTCAACATACACTATGCTAGTATGTCAATGCAAATGCTTCTAGCTTGTTGTTCATAATGCAACCGAAGTACATTTTGCATGGGCGAAATTCTTGCATGGCTGCTGAGCAAGTTAGTAAAAATGTTGACGTGTTTATACCTTGCTATGTAAAAAGCAACACTGCCATAGACATTCAAGTGAAAGCAAGAGCACAAAGACGAACTGTAGTACAGTATGTACTTTTCAATCACTAATGAAGTAGGTATGGAGACGTGTAATATCCCAGACATCCTATTTGCAGTACATTCGCCATGCTGGATGTTGGCCTATGACTTACAGTACTAACAACATATGTTAAAATAACTGTATAACTTTTATAAGTACATTTTCTTATTACCTATAACACCTTCACTTGAAAAGAATAACTTCATTTTCCGAATCTGAAGTCTACTTAGCTTTCATGGGATACAAAATATCCACTTGCTGATCTTATGGGATGCAGAAGGTGATTCAGATATTGTCAGCCTACTTATTCATGAATACTGCGGCTTCTGATTGCATTTTGCATACTACATAGCAGGACAGACACTATGTGTATTGACTCAAGAGTGGCGTAGCTGAGCTTCCAGCAGTGTAACGGTGGTAATGGCATCCAGACGTTCGGCACACACTCACACACACACACACACACATCTGCCAGCACAGAGGAAGTGCCAGCGCCACCCGTAACCTGATTTCCACTCACAGCTGTCCAAGACAACAGAGAGGGAGAAAGGGAGAAAGAGAGGGGAACCCTCTGGGGGTCTGGGGCAGGCTGGTGCTCCCCACAGTGAAGGGTGCATTCTTTCCTCTCCTCTCTCCATCCTCCCCTTCTCTTCCTCTTCTCTCTCCCTCTCTCTTTTTCTCCCTTGGCACCTCTTCCCCCTCCCTGCTAATACCACAGTCTGCTGTGCAGAGCTGGGCCAATCACTGGGGCATCTGGGACCTGGCTCAGGGTGGGGGGTGCAGAGACACATGATCATTGCTGCATGTGTGTGTGAACACGCGTGTGTGTGTTGGAGCAGGGTTTAGATTTTTATGCCTGTTTATCCTTTTGTTTTTGCGGGGGACTAGCAGCAATCTGGGGGTCTGTTCACATTGTTTTGAGTCTGAGAAGGAATGTTTATCTATTTGTGCTTTTGAATGAATTTATGTGTTTATGAAAGTACAAATATTACCGCTTAATAAGGGAGTATGTGTGTGTATGTACTTCGATATAGTTTGGGCATAAAATTCTCTTTAAAAGTTAACTAAATATGACAAAACATCCTTTAGGGACATACTCATTTGGAAAAAAAAGATCTATAAATTAAGTAAATAATTCTTTAAACATACAAATATAATACAAATATAAAAATAAAAAAAAACATAAGTTCCCTTTGGGGATGTCCTCATTTGGAAAAATGATCCATAAATTATAATTTCACCATCTCATATTTATATATTTAGATATAAAGTGAGCTAAATATAAGAAAATTCACATTTAAAATATAAATAAATACAAAAATTCTATACACACACACACACACACAGACACACACGTGTGCGAAAATAAAAAGTGAGCTAAATATAAGAAAATTCATATTTAAAATATAAATTAGTGTTGGGCAACGATTACAATTTTTTAAAAACTGTAATCGTTGCCCAACACTAATTTATATTTTAAATATGAATTTTATGCACAAAATTCAATAATGAATTCAAAAGTAATGTATTGCGCACTTTTTTCATTTAAAAGTACTGCTATATGAACAAAAGTGCAATAACATTTTGTTTGCAAACACTAAACAAATAAGGTGCTTTTTTTACCGCAGTATTCCTTTTACAGTTAAAATATTTATTGTAAATCTCAACTTAAACATTAATGTAATCAAATTAAATATAAAACCAAAGCTATTTGTCACTGCCAGGGCATTAATATTTTTATAGAAAATGTTTTATAGAAAAACAAGTTATGCTCAGAGTCCAGAGCCTCGATCATAACATTATAACAGGCACCTTCCGAGTAGAGGCCTGCACTATCGCGGGACCCAACGCAGCAGAGTGCGGCGCGGGACAACACTTG
>NW_015629065.1:1910799-1914444 GCF_001515625.1 Sinocyclocheilus rhinocerous
TTATAGAAAAACAAGTTATGCTCAGAGTCCAGAGCCTCGATCATAACATTATAACAGGCACCTTCCGAGTAGAGACCTGCACTATCGCGGGACCCAACGCAGCAGAGTGCGGCGCGGCACAACACTTGCTGGGCGAGTGCGGGTGCGGGCGGGTAGAGACTCGTGTGCGGGATGCGGGAGAATAAGGGTGTACTCACACTAGGCAATCTTAACCGTGCCCTAACTTGACCCCCAAAGCTTGGTTCGTTTCACTAGTGTGATCGCTCCGTGCCGTGCTCGGGCGCGGTTCGTTTAGCCAGCCCTGGCTCGGTTGGAGGAGGTGGGCCAGAGCACGGTTCAGTTAGGCTCAGGCGCGGTACGCATGTAGTGTGAGCGCTCACCGCGCCTGAGCGCGGAACTTCTGATACGTGCAGCATGATTGCGTGAACATTTCTGAGCGCCAAAAGTGATAGATCTGTAAAGCAATATATTGTGAGAGGGCTGTGTGTTACCGCGTCCCAAACGACTCAAAATAACCACAAAGTTAACAAAACGATGCACTCCACCTGTGCTGAGTGAGAGCGCTTCTCTGCTGTCTTCACGTGCTATCGGAAACTTCCTAGTTCCCACTTATGAAGTTGTGATTACGAGCTCGTTGCATTCTTTTCTGCTAAAAATAACAGTGAACAGTGGTTTGTGAATGTTGATGCTTAGCCTAAATTATTTTATCGGGAGAGTCCATGTGAGAACTCCTGCAGTCTTAGGCCCACCCCAAATGCTCTCATTGGTTGAGACGCATGATGACGGTCATCCCAAGCCAGTACTGACCAACATCCCACCCCTCCTGTGACCCATGGTTTATCTGTGTGTATTCAGAGCCAGTGAGCAACGGGCTTTAAAAATAATAATAATAATACTAATAATAAAAAAACACTGAGTTAATACGCGATAAAATAATTGTCGGCGTTAATTAATTAATGCGTTAACGCGATAATAACGTGTTAACTTGCCCAGCCCTAGTATAAATATAAACATACTTCTATATTATTAATCAGTAACGACAAAATACATAGTCCATGGTATGTTTCTATTTAAATGGCTAAATAAACACGTGTTTGATAATCTATGAAACCGAAATCTACCTGACTATAAAGATTACATGTTGTGGCATTCACATACCACTGGGTGTTGTCTGTCTTGTGTTAAAGTGTAAGGGCCGAGGCTAAATTCTTTGTATTAATATGTGTGTGTATGTGTGTGTGAGATGCAAAGCTCTAATCTGGCTCCTGGATGCTGGTGTCAGTGTGTGCTCTCAGCTCTCTCTCCTGGGGTTGGTGACAGTAAAGTCTCTCTAATCCCCCCCAGTCCCTGATACACAACACACCTCCCGCTGCATGCTGATGAGCCTTTCTCAACCCGCACATGCTTGCACACCACGTGCATACATATGCAATCACGTATGCAAGCTCGAATGTCAAAAGTTTCTCTCTAACTGAGGAAATGAAAAACCACTTACAGACAATGTGTACACATGCAATGAGTTGTTGTGTTCTTTTTAAACCTTTGAAGGAAATCTACTAGCAGTTTCTGCGTGAAAATTGTTTTAAAGTAAACCCTACACCAGTTTTTTTATGCAATGTACTACATAGTAGGGACGTATGCAGATGGAAAGACTGTAACACTATGTCCAAACCAGGTGCGATGCTTTAAAGTGACAACGATAAACTCTTTTAAAGTAACAACATACAACTTGTGACATACTATTGGTTACTTATTTCATTTTTGGTCCCATCACACTGTAGGTGCACCAAACATCAAAAATGTTCCAACTTCACTTTTGTCACTTTGCGGAGAGCGAAAGAGAGATGAAGAAGGAAAAAGACAGAAATGGAGTAAGAAAAGAGCAATGAGGAGTAAAAGGGAAAAAGAGAAAGCAAAAAAGGGACCATGAGAGCGACCCAGGAGCATGTCAGAGGCCTATCAGTAAAAGACAATGCTCATTTGCAGCACAAGTCAGGACCCTGCAGACGACCCGGGCCAAAAATGAATGGAGAAACAGGGGAGTGAAGGAGCCAGGAGAAATGAATCCTCTAAATCGGCCCCTCCTCTCCTTACGTCCATCTGAAAGAAAGGAGCAGGCCAAGACGAGGAGGAGGAGGGAAAGCTGGAAAAATGGGAAGCAGTGGCTGGATGTCAGATCTGAGCCACCACACTCTGCTCCTCATGGCTCCAAGGAGCGGGATTTACACTCCCATGGTTGAAAGAGAGACAGAGACAGATGATACTATAGCAGGAAAGCAGTGGTCCAGAAGCAGAGAGAATCATTAATGGTTATCAGAGAGGAGCAGAAGTCCCCCATCCTTGACTGAGCTTGAGAGCGTTCCTGTCTGGATCTGTCTCCATTAGAAAGAACAGATTCATAGTCTGGTTCCATCTAATTACGCCGCACCTCACTACAAATGTTAAACTCTGCGGGGCCTTTTAGCAAGTGAGCACGCCACTCAAGGCTCGATGGGAAACAGAAGCACCTCAAGTCCGCAGAAACGAGACCTGAGATCCAACACAGGTGCAGGGAGCACCTGCAGCCCACGCCATCCATCATAGCCAAACACCTGCCTTTAGCAAACACTTCTTCTCCCGACCAACCCTTTTTTTTCCCTGCCCTATCATCCCCCTTCCACCTCAGGAGCTCCACAGCCCAGCTGGATCAAGTCTTTCTCCACAAATCAAAAGAACGGCTTGTGTACAGTCCATGTTGTCAGGCGTTTGACTGGTCTTGCCTTCCCAGTAGGCAGTGCGCCGGAAGCCTTTGGGGGGTGGGCACAGCGTCGACCCAGCCAACCCGGCTCAGCCAGTCCTGACACTCCTGACCCCATCTCACCCAGGACCCGCTGAAAGCCCCGTTTTGCCTCTTCGAAATCGAGCAAAAATGCACAAATGCACACATACCAATGACTTTTATATTGATGAAAGATGCGAAAGAGTTACATATAGGGTTGGGTATCGTTTGGGTTTTTTTCGATACCGGTGCCAAATCGATACTTTTAAAACGGTTCCGGTGCCTAAACGGTGCCTGAACCGATACTTATTAAAAAATAAATAAATAAATAAAAATTCCCCCCAAAAATTATAAATTGGCCAGTAGCACTATAAACACATGATGTCTGT
Organism: Sinocyclocheilus rhinocerous; assembly: GCF_001515625.1. Classification (NCBI taxonomy): domain Eukaryota; kingdom Metazoa; phylum Chordata; class Actinopteri; order Cypriniformes; family Cyprinidae; genus Sinocyclocheilus; species Sinocyclocheilus rhinocerous. The sequence continues at coordinate 1,913,947 of NW_015629065.1, forward strand.
TTCATTCATACTGGACGTCAGAGGGCGCCCTCGCACAGAAAATCCACATATCCAGTCACAGAAGTAGAGAACTCATGACCCTCCAGGAAATCCCTTATATGGACAAAGGCATTGCTATTATATCTGTAACTGAGTAAACAGAACATATAAACGTTTTGAATGATAAAACAAAGACAATAAACACTCGACTGCAACAATATAGTTTATCTGTGTTATTTAAGCCATCTCTGGTATTTTCATAATAATTAAGTATATTTATAATAGGGTAACCATATTTTAGTTTTCCAAAAAAAGGACAGTAGGGGGCAGTTTTTTTCTTTGTTTACTTATTTTTTTTAATAATAAATAAAAAGAAAACAAGTAGAAAGAATAGAAAAAGAATAGGGAATGCTAGTGTTAGAAGGTCATTATTTATAATAAATAAAAAGAAAATAAGTGGAAAGAATAGAGAAAGAATAGAGAATGCTTGTGTTAGAGGCTCTTTTTTCTTTATAAATA
>NW_015629065.1:1914481-1915086 GCF_001515625.1 Sinocyclocheilus rhinocerous
AAAAAAAAACAAGCAGATAAAATTAGAAGTAGCATTAGAACAGAGAGTGCTAGAGTTAGAGGGTCAAATGAAGATGAAAGATGTGTTTTATGTGTTTTCTTGAAAATATTAAGGAGCTGGGCAGGTCATTCCACATAGGTAGAATGCAAAATGTTTCAAATGTTTCAATTCAGTCAAATGTAATTTATGCAATATTTCAAACCTTTAACCCACTTGGGAAAATCAACCCATGGCAACAGTTTAAAAGTAGCCCAATTCTGTGGAAAAAACACAGACTTGGCAACCCTGCATCCAACAAGAGCTACCGGAGTCAGCTTTGACTGATCACAGGCCGAGAATAAGGAGAGATGACTGACAAGACCATGCTGGAGTATTTGCTGCTCAACAGATCCTGAGCTCATTGACAAATATCTGATATTGTAAGATGTGCTCTCTTTCCACAGAGTGCGTGTGATCGCGAAATCGAAAGTGAAAGTAAACAGCGCAAACGCTCATTCAAAAATATGTAAATACACGCATCTTGAGAGCGGCTCCCTGATGCGCCAAAATTATACACAATATTAGAATGTTTAAAGGAGTGGACACGAAAATCGCAGGAGCGAAAC
>NW_015629065.1:1918782-1919274 GCF_001515625.1 Sinocyclocheilus rhinocerous
AGTTAGAATAGAAATAGAATAGAGAGTGCAAATGTTAGAGGGTCAAGTTTTTTAATTTAAAAAAAACAAGCAGATAAAATTAGAAGTAGCATTAGAACAGAGAGTGCTAGAGTTAGAGGGTCAAATGAAGATGAAAGATGTGTTTTCAGCCATTTCTTGAAAATATTAAGGAGCTGGGCAGGTCATTCCACATAGGTAGAATGCAAAATGTTTCAATACAAGCATTTCAGTCAAATGTAATTTATGCAATATTTCAAACCTTTAACCCACTTGGGAAAATCAGCCCATGGCAACAGTTTAAAAATAGCACAATTCTGTGGAAAAAAACGCGGAATTAACAACCCTGCATCCAACAAGAGCCACCGGAGTCAGCTTTGACTGATCACAGGTCAAGAATAAGGAGAGATGACTGACAAGACCATGCTGGAGTATTTGCGGCTCCCTGATGCGCCAAAATTATACACAATATTAGAATGTTTAAAGGAGTGGACA
>NW_015629065.1:1919284-1925857 GCF_001515625.1 Sinocyclocheilus rhinocerous
AGTCAGAACCTTCAGAGGTACATTCATATAATTAATTCATTCATATATTCATTTGTATAATTCCCTTAGCACTCTTTTAAAACCTCCCAGCTTTTCCGCCCTGTTTTCACTCAAAACGAAACTACTCTGAGTGATGTGTGCACGTGAGACTGTTACTTAAAACTGTGCCTTATGCTGGACAGTATTTATTTATTTATCATGAGTTGTTCAAATCGCGGTAATCTAATACGGTTTTAATGATAATTAAAATATGAAACGGTAATACTAACAGTCGAGAATTTTATCATGATTTATCGTCAAATCGTTACATCCCTATGTGAATACAAGGGAGGTTTAGCTTTTAGGCATTTTAATTTAAGCATGTTTAGCTTAGTTAACGGAAGGCTACCTGCTGCCATCAGAGCAAGTGTAATTACTGCATTCACACGCTCCTCGGATGCTCTCATTTCCCGAGTTGTGCTTTTAAGTCGGAATGTGAAAACAACATGGACACTCTCGTTACTACAAAGATGTGTTGGATTTGTATTATTAGAGCTTTCCACTTGAGTTCACGTGCATTTTCTCAGGCGAGAAATTATTTTTCACGTGCGGTGCCAGTGATGATGCTTCTTACGTCCGTTTTGGAGAACCAGAGGACAAATATTTCAATCGATCGCTCAGGCATGGCACCGAAATGAGGCACCGAAATCTGTGTTTGGATTCGGTTCTAGTACATACCGGTTACATACAGTAGGTACTGGTGCCATATTGGTACCGGGTTTCGGTACCCAACCCTAGTTACATACACACGACGACACCAGCACAGACCTATATAAAAGACATGCAGACATAAAAAACACCCACAAATCTAAAACAAAGGAACCCATATCCCTAGGGTGGGCTGAGCTGTCGGTGTTGAAATACAGTGTGGACTGGACTAAGGGGAGCGAGGACATGTTTGTGCGAGGGAGTGTGTGTTTTGTTGTGTTTTCTGAACAACTGTCATTGTTCAGTGCTTGTTGGTGAGGGCGTCTGCGTGACAAAGCCTCCCCAGTCGGCTTTACCACAGAGACCCACTGACTTCAGCCTTCTCAGCAAACCCGAGGCCTCCTGTGACTGTGCGTGTGTGTGTGTTTGTGAGAATCCGACATTCCGGCAAACCAACTAAATATGTCAGAACATTGAGAGGAGTGTCAAATCGTTCTTTTTCCCTTCTGTAATCCTCACTATATGTGTGTGTGTGTGTGTGTGTGACAGACTGAGAGCGTGTGTTTTCACTTCAGACCTGGCTGCAGCTGTGCAGACTCCCTTCCACTCGACAGAGGGGAAAAAAGCCTGCTTATCAGCTTATGTTAACAGTGTAGCATTTGAATTCAAAATATTGAACTACTGTTATCATGAAACAAACACTGACGGCACTCCTGCTGCTGTAATGTGCTCTGTGACCTTAAAGATGGATCTGGGCCCATCTCAGAGACAATAGATCTGCTTTAAAGCATCTCACAAGTTAAAAAAAAAAAAAACTTCTCGAAGACTTCTCAAAGGAATTCTCTGATCATCTTCTATTTGAAAATATCTAGATGGCAACCCTTATGCTGATTACACAGGGTAAGACTGCATGGTGTGATGGTGTTTACTGTATTATATACAGTATTTGTTATGAATAATTGTATGCTTTGGTTTGTGATCTGAATTCAATCCATTTTCATTTAAAAATGGAAATAATCAAATGAAATGATACTTATATTACTTATATGTATGACAAAATAAGCTTTATTGCATGTAAATACAACAATATAACAATATATATTTTTACAGGAAATAATTAAAATAAATTTCATTTTTTAAAAATAAATTTCAGTTTTAATATGTAAAAGTTTAGACTTTAAGTCTGCAGTTATTTGATCATAAATACAGTACAATCAGCAATATCATAAAATATATTAATTATATATTAATATATTTTAAAATTTAATTTATTCCTGTAATGGTAAACCTGAATTTTCAGTGACACATTATCCTTCAGAAATCATTTTAATATGCTGATTTGGTGTTCAGGAAATATTTCATAATGTTGAAAATGGTCGTGCTGCTTAATCGTAATACTTAAATCGTAATACTTTTTGTTGTTGTCGATTCTTTGATAAAAAGAAAAGTTTAAAAGAACAGAATTCAGTTCAAATTGAATGTCTTTACTGTCACTTCTGATAAGTTTAATGCATCCTTACTGAATAAAAGTATAAATTTCTTCCAAACAACAACAAAAAATCTTACTGACCACAAATATTTGACAGCATAGCATTATCATTTTCATGATATAAATTTGCTAATATTATGATATAGGATTTGGTACTGTATGTGAACTAACCCTTAGGTGGTGGTTAGGATGAATCTTGTGAGCGTTTCGCAGCATGAGGGTTACCATCTCAAACTCTTCTGATCTTTGACGACTTAGACACACAACCTCAGTAAACATTTGCTGGTAGACCATCTCTCTAGCCTGCAGCTCCTCTCCATTAATGTCCGTGCCACTGTGATGGTGGGGTGTGTGGGTGAACGGTGGGGCTGCTGGGTCGCAGCTCCTGGAGTTGGGTGAGAAAGTATGTGGAGGGTGACAGCTGCGTGGGCCCCTCCCAGCTGCACCCGCTGGGGGTTCTGCTGTACTTCACTCTGCGGACGGGAGCCTCTTTTAATCTACCAGCGGGGCTCCACAGCTGCTGTAAGCTAGCCCAAAAACGTCTGCCTGTCTAAAAACCCACGCTCCCCGATTCTCTGTAACCCTTACACAACTGAGCCTTCCTCTCTTATCTTCTCCTCTCTCTTACTCCCTCTCCTTCACTCTAGATTCACACTGTCAGTCAATGCAGGGTGACCACAACAGAGGAGATGAAAACCAAGAACTTCCTCTTGCACAACTATCTAGTACAGAAAGATGCATTAGAAGCCCTCATTATAAACTTTGCCAAAGAGAGACCTTGCTACATTTACGTTCATAAATATGATTACTGCCATACTAGGTTTTTTCATCTTTATTCATCTTAATTTGTCTAGCTTAATAAATGCTATTTTTCTAAATGCTATTTTCTTAAATTAGTGACTATATGAATTTAATTTAGTCTGCACTAAATTATTTTAAATTAACTTAACAAAAATAAAAGCATAGACTAAATAAAATTCAATTTTGTTTTATTTGATCCTAATCTAAAATTTATTTTAAATTATTCATATTTAATTCAAATTAATCAGTTCACTCAATTTGCACTACACATTGTACTTTCAATTACACTCCTTTCCTCTATTTTATTGAAAGCACAAATGTATCATTTTTGTCAAGCCATTTATGCACACTACACTGAAACTGACAGAGGTACAGCAGAGTGAGGTGTAAGGTTGAGTTTAAGTTACACTCTTTCTTCCTGTCTTATCCAGCGAGTGAAGAGAGCCAGAGATCTGCAGAGGACTCCAGCCTCACTCCCCTATTAACATTCCAGGTCAAATCTCCCACCAGCAAGGGCAAGAGCACGAGAGAGACAGAGGGAAAGTCTGGGGAAGAAAAGGAGGAAAGAAAGAGAACGAGAGCGAGCCAACACATTTCACCTGTTGTGCCCCCCTAACTGAAAATGGCAGTGTTGGGCACATCATGCAGGCAGTTTGGTTTCATACCAATCATGTTAAAGGGACAGTTCATCAAAAATTAAAATGATGTCCTCATTTACTCACCATCATGTCGTTTCAAAGACTGTATGACTTTTATTCTTTTGTGGAACACAAAACAAGTTATTTTGAAGAATACTTTTGTCTGTATAATGGAAGACAATGGAGTCCAAAACAACATTGGACCCCACTGACTTTTACTGTATGGACAAAAATATACATATTTTTTGTGCTCCACAGAAGTCAGTCATGCAAGTTTGGAGTGACATGAGTGTGAGTAAATGATGACAGATTTTTCCTTTTCAGGTGAACTAACCCTTTATCTGTCATTTCACACAAAACCTAAAGGTGAAGTAACAGACCACAGCGTAGCTCCACCCACAGTGAGATCTCATTGGTCAAAAATTCTACACATAGCTACATATTAAACGTCAAATATCCTGACTGCCTGTGAATTTGTTGCATCACATCTCAGGAAATTACTCCATCACGCCCATATGTACACAATCATGTGAACATACTTGATCATTCTCTCTCTACTTTCCACACACAAACAAGCACGCGGGGATACGACATGTTTTCATGTCTCCTTCGCAAACCCTCCTGCCACATCTTTCCCAGCCTCAAACTCAATTAGTAAATTAGTTCCACATGACTGGGCAATAAACAGCGATCAGGGAGCTGATAAACACACACTCCACACCCCATTAAGAATCACCTCCACTCTGGAAACACCTCTCCTGATTCACCCAAACCACACACACACAGCTAACTCTCCCAGGCATCGCCAACCACTGTGCACTGTCTGCCTTCGCCTCGCTCTGCACTCGCTAGCGACGCTACCCGGGACAGAAACCAATTACACTCCAGAGACCAAGACAGGAAGAGAGTAAGATGAAAGGATGAGACATTAGTCCATCGACACCTACTCTCTGTGTCACATATTAAATCCATATCGCAAATTAAGTGTTATGGTCGAATCGGATGCCGTCACTGCCACTAATAGGCAGACCGCAGGCAGTCCGAGGGCTGTCACTGAGGTACAACCCTCTGATGGAAGGAGCGAGAGAGGGAAGGGAGTCGACAGAAACGGCGGGAGATGCAAACAGGAGGAAACTTTTAAATTATGCGCTGTGAAAAATACGTTCGACGGAACATCAAGTGCCATCACATCCTACTTCTGCTCGCACACATGTGGAGATAAGTCCCTCGCCCGTGAGAACGCACAGGCACTCAAGTACCCGCGGCCTGTGTAAACGAACAGTCGTGCACACACAAACGTGACATGTAAACGCACAAACAAACGCTCTGGCGTGCACGTACGCATGTGTGTATGTGTGTATTTTGACAGGGTTCAGAGAATAGAACAGTTTGCGATAACAGTGGTTAAAGCACTTAAGCTGCTGTAATTAGAGTGTGACTGAAGATCTGCATTTATCAGCCGTTTCAAAGAACAGCATGAGTGGGATCAACGGCAGAGACGAAACAGCCCTGCTCCCAACCAGGCTTTTATACTTCTGCAGACACACTCACGCGGTACGGCAATCTATCCAGAATGACATGCTCTAAACTCACGTCCTCTATCGGACGGCCGTCAGGAGTCGTGGGCAGGGAAGGATAGACCTCTTGGCCCAGGGCGGAGAGCTCAGAGCCAGGGCACGGGGTGAGATATGGACCTGCGTATCGCTCCAATCCGACAGCCAATGAGACGGCAGGCTCTGGGCTTAACGCGGCGAGCCAGCCTGTACCCAAAGGCCTGCTCTCATGTTGGATTCCAGCCTGCATTCTCTAATGGTAAAATTTCTCAGTCACTTCTAACTACACAGTCTTTGTCTTCCTCAGCAAGAAGGGAGAACATGATCCCTGACATCCTATTACAAGAAGGAGGAGGAAAATGACGGTTATGGGACAGGAGAGAAGGTCGAAAGGATCTAAAGTGGCTGTGTCCCTCTAAAACACACAATCTTGTTATATGTATAAAGTAGCTCTAATGCTTTTATATAAAAAATATGCATGGGTTAGTGAGGATATGTAGAGTAGTCATGAAATGATGAATAAAAAAACAAAATAAAAACCTTAAATACAATATAATAAAAAAAATAAACATAATTCAAACAATTATTTAAGCACACACACACACACACACATATATATTTATATATAATTTTTTTTATTTTATTTTTTTTAGAAAAAACTGATTGAACACGCATTAACATATGAGCATCACTGCTAAATTTGTTGGAGCATACACTGAAAAAAATACAATAATATAAAAAATAAATAAAATCCAAGTATAATTATGAAGAATATTTTTGACAAAAAAGACTGAATGAATGAATAAATGAAATAATAAATTATATAATAATGAATCAATAATAAAATAATATATAGCAATGTACAGTATATTACAGATAGGCAGACTGGTGGACAGACAGACAGACATAAACACTCTTTGACTAGCACCAAAGAATGAAAAAAAACAGATAGAATCAGAGGAGGACAGGATATAACATTACGTAAAAGCAAAAAGGTCCGTTTATCCTGATATGCCAATACACTACAGTGCATAAAGGAAGTGACCTAGGGTCACAATGACACTAGACTGTGCCTCACAATTTACCTGTGTAAACTGTCGCCATGGCTACAGGATGCAGCATGCAGTGTGTGTGTGTGGCTATGTTTACATGCAACCAAATAATCCGTTTGTAATCGGATTGACGGCTCAATCGGACTGAAAAGCCTTCATGTAAACACCTTAATCGATCCGACTGAGCTCGATCGGAACGAAAATTCGATCGGATTGAAGGGGGTGGTTTATTCCTTTTCTAATACGATTAAGAGTGCATGTAAACACTCGATCGGATTGAACCCCGAAACTGAAAGGACTGCTGCGCATGTGCAATGACGCAGAAATAGCGTAATGACGTATGACGCGCGGAA
>NW_015629065.1:1925935-1942638 GCF_001515625.1 Sinocyclocheilus rhinocerous
AACTCTCCTTTCACTCGGCAACTGTGAAGTGGAGCAGGACAACCTCCCACCAGTCCTTGTTTTGGATTCTCATCCACAGGCAACCCGTTTTGGGCGCGGGGAGGGGCAATTTTTGCGTGATAAATATGAGCAGCACGGCACAGCGGTTTATATGTAGCCTATATTTATCCATAAATATTAATTGTGCTGTTAAAAACAAATAAAGAAACTGTGTAGGAGAGTGGTTATTATGTCCACACTGTAGAAACTCTATATTTGTGCAGTGTGCGCATGTAAAAAAAATAAAAATAAAATAACAAATTCCGATTTGAAGCTTATGACATATAAACGCGCACATCAACCCGATCACTTTATTTAGCGTTCATGTAAACACTACATTCAGATTCATCAATCGGAATGAATTCAGTCCGATTGAACCAAAAATTGTGCATGTAAACTTAGCCTGTGTGTGGATAGCTGACAGGTGGAGTGGGTGAATGTGGCAGGGCTCTTGGATGTGAAGGGCTCTCACTCCTCATCCTCTCAACTTCTGTCTTCCCCTCTCTTCCTCTCCCCGCTCGCCTCGCCGGAGTCATTACCATCTAATTAAGTGCATGGCTTGTAACACAAGCAAGGCATTAAACTGAAACATTTCGCCCTTGTAAACGATGAGAATGATTATCATGCTAATTTAGCCGCTCTGCTGAGGAAATGGGGCGGCAGGCAGCGTATATGCTTCTGCTCGTCTGACAAAGCTCTCACCGCTTTGATTTCATTTTTTCCCCATATTGTTTATGCTCTTTGTAGCTTCACCCTCCGCTAATGAAGAACTAAAGAGTGCCTTTTCAGACGAATGTTCTCATTTGCATATATTTGTACACTTTGAGGAAGGGAGACGTCAGAGCATGAGAACGGAGGAGCTTTTAACAAGACACGACCTAGAACATATTTACTTCAATGCAAAGAAACATCCAAACACTTAAAATCTGAGGTTTAATGAACAGGTTTGCTGTCTAATGGTAGTTTAACATTGACGCAACAAGCTTCCAATGACGCATAATGCAAAACTGAAAATGAACAACAGCAACACACACAGACACAAAAACAGAACATTTAATTGAGGGTCTGAGCTACATATGCCACATTGAAAAAATAATTAAAAAAATATGTAATCAGCAAAATGTCTTCAAGGTTGCAGCAGGTAAGATAAAAATTCAGATTAACATCGAAATTATAACTTTAATTACTTGTCACTATTGCGACGCACCTAGTTAAGACATGTAAGAGGTCGTTAGCGTTCAGCACCATAATGTGGCTGAATTCAAGGGTCTTCCGCAGAGTGTGTGCATGAGCGGACAGACAGGTGCCAAAACGTCCACACAATCATCATCATCATCATCACAACTCAATGAACATTTTGTTTCATTTATTTTTTATCTACTTTATTTAAATAACAGAATATCTGTTTTGATTCAAAAGATTTTTTTTATATTTTATAAAAAATAATTTTGTTTAGTACCGTTTAAAATTTTGTTTTGTTTTGTTTTGTTTTTTTACTTTTATTCAGCAAGGATGTATTAAATTTATCAAAAGTCACAGTAAAGACTTTACAATGTTACAAAAATGTTCTATTTCAATTAAATGTTGTTCTTATGAAGTGTAATAATAATATAATATTAATATATTAATAACATTAGTTTTTTGTATTTAAATAAATGCAGCCTTTGTGAGCATAGAAGTGTTTGAATTTATTTCAATGAACATTTTGTTTCATTTATTTTTTATCTACTTTATTTAAATAACAGAATATCTGTTTTGATTCAAAATATTTTTTTTATATTTTATAAAAAATAATTTTGTTTAGTACCGTTTAAAATTTTGTTTTGTTTTGTTTTGTTTTTTTACTTTTATTCAGCAAGGATGTATTAAATTTATCAAAAGTCACAGTAAAGACTTTACAATGTTACAAAAATGTTCTATTTCAATTAAATGTTGTTCTTATGAAGTGTAATAATAATATAATATTAATATATTAATAACATTAGTTTTTTGTATTTAAATAAATGCAGCCTTTGTGAGCATAGAAGTGTTTGAATTTATTTTTTAAATCATTCTTTTCTTTTGAATGGTAATGCATGTGTGTAAAGAGCTTCCATTTCTTTTATAAGCTTATGTATGGGTTGGGGAGAATGTGTAGAGTGGTCACATGGGTGTATTCACTCAGGTAGGATAACATTAAAAAATGATAAAATTGCAATTCAAAATTAAAATATAAAAAAGTTATATAATTATATAATATATAATTAAAAATACACTCAAAATTGTTATAAAACTATATAAAGAGAGTCTGACTCAAAGAGTCAAACTGAGTTATATCTACCCAGAATTCCTTCTGCCCTGTCAACTCCTCCATCTCCAGGCACACCCTCACACAGAACCCCTGCTGTTGTAATTAAAGGTGTCCTTGACAGTGATATAGGTCCATTTTCACACCCCTGGACCCCAAGACTTTTTTTTTTCTTTTTATCATTTTCTCCCTTTTTTAACAAACCAACCTTCCACATCAGCAGCTCAGTGAGACCACAGACACACACACACACACACTCACACCCACTGGGGTGTGTGATGTAAGGTGTAGCTGAGACCTCCTCTTTCTCTCCGCTCTGACTTGATGGAGGTGCTAAAGTCTTGATGAGTCTGTGGGGACCTCACACAGAGTCGGAGAATCAAACATGCTGCGATATTTGCATACTTTTAATTCGTAACTGTGGGTATGTACGTGTGGGTGTGAGAGAGGAAAAGGAAAGAAAGGAAGACAAAGGGTAACTTGCACGGCCTATGTAGTAACAGCAGCACTTTGCTTTGATTTTTGCCATTATATTTCGACCCCTCACTTTGCAGATGTCTATTTCCTCTTTGTAAATGGTTCCTCACTACAGTACGTCACAAATACTATTTTGTGCGACAAAACAACATTGCTATAATCACACACAAAAGGATCAACTGCTTAAAGTGCGTTAAAGCCCTCACATAAGCCTCACGTCAGCGTTTGCTAATGTTCTATTGAGTAACATGTCAATTTAAGAGTGTTAGTTCTGGTATTGAAGCATAATGCTAGGCAATCAGCCCTTTTCCCTTCCTTAGCTAAGTTTTTATAGGTTTATCTTTGGTGTCTGATTATAAATTGTACAAAATCACTTCATTTATTCTTAATCATGAAAACTTTTTGTGTTTTCATTTAACCTTTGGTTGACATGCTAATTGCTTAGTTTACTAGCTTAGCATAATGCTAACCGTTTGCGAAAAGCTTTTATGATTAGCTAAAACAAGATATCACGATAATATGCTGCAGTTTGATCAGGTGTGCAGGAAGATGAGATCTTGCATGACACCAGAAATGGTAATTTAATTTCCTAGAGGAAGGAATTGAATATAATGGGATACATTTTCAAACAACAGATGTTCAAAAACTTTGCACATCTGCTGGAAAAACAAAACAAAAGTAAGAGATATAGCATATCTAGATATAAACACAAAGCCAAGCTGAGCAAAATTGTTATATATATATATATATTTTTTTTTTAATTCTTTGTACGATGTATCAAAGGAAACATCAGGACTTCTAAGCTACTTTTTAGTGTGCATTTTCACAGTTTTACCATGTAGTTTTTTTCTTGCTAGAGTATCTAGCAAACTTGTAAAACAGTGTGTGGCATTGAAGCCCTGACACAAAGAGACTTTAGTGAGAGTGTGTCTGTGTTTGCCCATACATGAACCCATAGCACAGTTGGACTGCTCTTTCAGTGTTTGGAGGACTACATCAAAATTGGTACGACAATTTCTGCCAGCAATGACTGTGCACCCATAACCTACTTGGACCAACAATCGCAAGTAACAGAAACAAATTCCACTGGCCGATGTCATGTGGTATTTAAATGATGATTCCAAAAAGACTCTCTCTATGTGTTATATAGTTGACCAGCCAGAGACTAGGTAGTTTTCACAAGGGTTAATAAGCTTTGTACACGCACGTACTCGTGTGGATCAATGCTGTCTGGGTCGAGGCTGGATAAGGGATTGTGGCAGACTAGAGCAGGCCTCGGGGCACAAACCCCACACCTTTAATCTGCCCCTCCAGCTCTTATTCATATACACCCAGAAAAGAGCAGAACCATGTCAAGACAACACATACGCACACACATACGTGTCAAGACAACATCTGCTAAAAGTTAGCACTTCTAACTCTCTTTCAGTCTTCAAAACACACACACATTTAAATAGATACAAACTGTAATATGATTACTTCGCTACAGGGAAGGACACATTATGTGGAATTGAAAATGAAGAAAATGTGAGATGAAGGCAGAAAATCTCCCATAATTATTCCAACTCTCTGCCTGTCATCCGATGTCTACCGAACCTCAAGTCACAATGACATCCTCAGGGTGGTTTACTGCCTTTCCACTCTGCAACAAATCTGTGTCCATCCCTGCCGGCTTCTTCCTTACAACCTAAAACGACTTTTTTTTTATTTATTTTTTTTACTGTTTTTATGTTTGGGTTTGAGAGCTCCCAAAGATATTTGTGTAAAAATAATAAATGGTAAGTTAACAACTTTTTCATACTTTTGATAAGTTCCTTTGACCTAACAAAATTCAAGTAGGTATATACTATGAAAGATAATTCATAGGTTTTCTTTACCAGTAATTATTCATACAATTTTCAGAAATGGAAGTAGTTATTGCCAACTAAAACTAAATCTAAAACTATTAATACAATTTTTAAATAAAATATAAATATTCAATAAAAAAAAAACTAAAAAAAAAAAAACTTAAAAATGAACTTAGAACTTAGAAATGCTGCCTTCGCAACTAACTGAAATAAGCTGAAGATAAATTACTAATATTAATAAAACATAAATATTATAAAAACTAATAAAATGACAAAAGCTTACAAAATATCACTAAAATTAAAATGAAAATTGAAAATATAAAAATAAAAGCAAATTCAAAATATATATAAAATATTATAACCGCATATAAATAACACTAAAATAACACTGGCAAATACAAACCATATAAAACACAATAAAATAAATTAAAAACAACTGGCAAAAGTGTACACCAGTCAGAGAACTTTAATGTGAGAATTTGTTGCATTACTTAGTATTTTACAACAGGGGTCTCTGAGACCACAAATAGGTAAAAAAAAAAAAAAAAGTTTCATGGAGGACAGTTGAAATTTTGTTTATGAAATCAAACTGATATTTTAATGTGTGATTTTCAAGAGACACAAAACAGAACATGTGGGGGTTAAACAACCCAGCACAGCTGAAACTTCTGAGCTGTGAACCACTGCAGATGCTGCTTGGATTTACTTAATGTCTAAAAATAAAAACGAACCATTTCGTCAGTGTTTTAACATTTCCTCGCACAAGTCAGGTCATTTTTACCATAATCTATTATAACTCTGTGTAGTTTGGAGCCCCCCTTTTTTAAATAAACAGTTATAGCACAGGTACCAGATTAATTACTGCAGGAGCGCTTTTAACATCTGCTTCAGTGTCATGTCTAGTGGGGCGAGCGTGTTCTTCGGCCTCGGCGGAGGTGTGAAGGGTGCGAGTTAAAATAAGAACAGTGGCGTCTGGGAAGGCGGCTGACTGGGAGCCACAAAGACACGTCAAACGCTCTGTTTCCTTAGAAACACCGCTACACTATGGAAGTGCAGTGTGTGTGTCGATGATTGAGTGTGTAATGGTATGGATGGGATGTTAGCGCGCTGTTAACACCGCAGGAGGTGGTTTTGTGTTTGAGAATGTGTGTGATATGTGACTAATTGCATTGTAGTAAGCATTGTCGAAGAACGTACTAGATTACCAATGCCATGTTCTCAGGGTAGATTACAGAGGTTTGTGTATGTGTGGGCATACTAAGAAGAGATAGTGAACATAATGACCAGCTAAGACCACAAAACAACACCAAGAACGAACTCCCCACGAAGGATTGCGGTCGCCCGTCTATTTGTAAATCAGGTAAATGGTCCTGATTTAATGTGCTGTGACTGTTAAGCGAGTTCGCCCCCCCCCAAGAACGTACTTGTATAAGCATACTTTGCTAATGATGGAAACGCAAATGCATCCAAACTCTTCCGGATGTCCCTAAAGGTATCTGCGGCTCCTCCACAGAGTGGGCGGGCACGAGCCGTGGCCCCGCTCGCTCTGCCGGTCAGTGCCGCTGGTTGCGAGTGTGGTGTTGAGAGCTGCAGGTAGCTAAAGGAGAGGAGAGGAGGGAAGGCGTAGGCTTCATGCTTTATGTTTTCAGTAATTAAAACAGCATTAGGCTATTTATTTTCTCTCCCCATGCGTAGCTGATTGGGCATGAGGGAAATGTGGGACTCGCAAAGCCGAGAAAAGAGCACAATTACACGCCATCAGCAGACAACATTAACTCACTAATAGGAACATGGCAATAAAAGTTTATTATTATGGTGTAGCGATGATTGCCTGGTTTAAGCTAACATTTATAATACTTAGCGATGATTAGGAGGCGAGGGCGGGTGAGGGGGGAAGGGTCACGAAAGATAACAGAAGATGGAGCGGGAACCTTTTCCTCCTGCTTTCTCCTCAGCGCATTTAATCAGGGAGAGAGAGGGATAAGGCTGAGGGTCTGTTCTTGAGAGGATAGCACTCATTAACCAGCCTTCCAGACCTCCATTATCATCTTCTTCGCTAATGTTCTCTACCACTTATTCAAGATGGCTCACCTCCACACGGATCCCACGCCATTGGCTGCCGCCATAATGAGCGAGAGATGCGGTCGGAGAGGAGTAAGTGTGTTGCCCTTTCCCCGGAGAGGTGACGGCAAGATGCGTAACGCCTATGGATATGTTGATCCTCTTCTTACGGAGGACCCTCATAGACCCCGCTCACCCCATAAATGCATACATACTGCTGAGTCTAGGCAAATACTACCCAGCAGCACCTGGCATGGTGAGCGATTAATGTATGTAAAGCTACTTAAAAAGAGAAGTGGGGCTTCTGGAGCAAAACTAAAAAATATGATGATGAGAAAAGCATGAGAAAGAGAGGGGAAGATTTGTGTCAATGAGGAGGAGAAAGGGACAGGTTTGAGAACACAGGGAATGAGGTGAGCGCATGGTATGAGCTATGGAGAGCTAAGTGTGGTGGGTTCTGTTGCAAAACCTAGTGAACTGCCTTGTTGTCTTAGAAAGCCGCTGCCTATTTAGACAACTGAAATGAAACCTCATAAGTGACTGAAAATGCTCTACATAGGCAAAAACAATAGTTTACTGCTAGCATACCGCTAAGCTAAAAACGTAATACTCATAAACATATCCATCCATCCATCTATTAAAAGTTTCAGACATTCTGGATCAAAACTTTAAAAAATTGCTATAGGATTTTTAAAAATGTCAACACTTTCAAATGATTCTTTTTACCTACATTTAAAAATTAAAAATAAATATCAAATAATAAATATCGAATACTTAAAAATTTAAATTGCTATTCCATATCCTGTTTGCAACGATTCAAATTTGGGAACAGAATTGGGATTTTAAAAAGCTTTCTTAATTAAATTCAGAAATATTATTTGAGCTTAAACAGCCCATTTTAAATGAATTATAATTCATCCTTTTTTAAATGTATTTTTTTCAACACTTTTCAGTGTTGAATGTTTATTTATATTTAATATTTCTCTCATTTCTCTGTGGTCTGTCCTCCATCTTTTTTTCTTTTTTATTTTACTAAAGTTGTCGCAGCACATTCTGGGATTACTTTCTCTGCAAATGCAATGTTGCCTTAGAATTTAGCCAAAATTATGTATCTTAGGATGCAGCATAATTACGCTGCCTACATTTTGGAACAGACTTCATGGCTATAATGCTTTAAAATGCTGCCTACGGAGGCAGCTCACTTGGTTTTGGAACGGAGCAGTAGAGTATGAGAGAGATAGGGCAGCTTTTCCTTCTTTGCTATTCTCTCCACGTCAGGGGGATAAATTATTCAGAGCCCAGGGAGTCTCTGGCCTCATCATGTAATGAGAAGGACACGCATTGATACCAAATATTGCTGTTGGGAAACTATCGATTGGAGAGCTATTTGTCCAGAGTTTGGTCTGGAAGCGAAAGCTGTCAGCGGCTTTTAATATGACTGACACTTGCGTAGAAGCCCAGCTCACAGTTCGTCCTCCTCCCTCCCCATCTATCCATCCATCCATTCCTCCCTCTTCATCCATCTCTTCCATTCCCTCACGTCCCTCCAGTATAAAGGGGATTTACTGACAGAGGAAGGAGGGGGCTGAGGTGTGAGCGAGACAAAATGTGCACAGTATGGAGAGCAAGAAACACTGTCAATAAGGTGCCAGCAGCACAATTAACGCCTGCAGGAAATGCAGCGAGTCAGCACAGTGTTTACCCTCTGACCTCTGACCCCACATCCAAAGGTCACCAAAGAGTGAAAACATGCCTGTCTCAACACTGAGATCTAGTTCAAAATGGTTAGTCTGGTGCATAAAAGTGAGGCGAGAGTATC
This sequence comes from Sinocyclocheilus rhinocerous, assembly GCF_001515625.1. Taxonomy (NCBI): domain Eukaryota; kingdom Metazoa; phylum Chordata; class Actinopteri; order Cypriniformes; family Cyprinidae; genus Sinocyclocheilus; species Sinocyclocheilus rhinocerous. The sequence goes on from NW_015629065.1 coordinate 1,934,466, forward strand.
AAGTAGCTTTCATGCTTAACTTCCCCTCTGTCCTTGGGCGAACACTGGAGTGTAACTGCGCTAGAAGATCTGGCCCAGGAGGGGAGAGGATGCTTGCTTTGGCCTGGAACTGAGAAGTTCTGGCTTTCCTTTGGGGTGGAGGGTACACAGAGGAGGCTTGTGGTTCCTCCAAGGTGGTCTAATGCCCCTGCCGAGTTTCAAATGGAAAATCTGAAGCTCTCTTCCTCATGCGTATGTCTCAGTGTTCGCATGAAACGTCTGGCTGACATGAGGGCAAAACATGAGTAAATATATAAAAAGAACACAATGCAATGGCAAATTGTGCACAAACATGTTTAAAGTGACTTAAAAAGTGATTTCTCTTCTCTTTAAGAAGTACAGAAAAGGAATATATGTGTCTTTCCAAGTTTTGGAGTTCTATGGGAGAGCAGCATGTACTAGCGGCAAGGTGATGCAACAGCCAGCCCCACATCACATGCACTGGCATGCGTGGAGCGCTAACGGCCGTCTACAACAGCGCGGTTGGTGGCCTGAGAGAACAGCGGACAGTAATAACCCTCCTCTTTCCCTCACACACACACAGACCTACAATTACAACATCAATGTGTGGCAGAGATAAAAAGAACCCAAAACATCATTACAATTAGAGTCTCCAGACTCTTCAGAGAGCAGAGAGAAAAGGAGAGGAGGTGAAAGTGACATAAGAAGAGAAATGAGAGAGAAAAGAGACTTAATGAGAGGGAAAAAACCCCTACAACAACATATCCTCCAAGCTAGCCTCCAAACAAACCCTACAACAACAAATCCTCTAAGCTAGCATTTTCAGATAACTTCGTCTCAATACTCAAATCAGGTCATTACAGTCTTAGTCTGGTTCACTTATTCTGGCCAATAACCGTACACTCAGTGTGTCTGCCTGACATGTAAGATGACTACAGTTTCTCTTTATCTCAAATAGATTAAACAACAGTAACAGATCAAGTTACTAAGCTTTGTAAGATTGTACAAAACACGAAATAACATTTCTTTTTGCAAAATAATAATAATAAGAGTAATACGGCTTAATTTTGTTCTGTAAAAAAACTGGTAATTTTGTAGCTACTTAATTTCCAAACACACTGGTAAAAACCTGACTTGACTCATGGAAGTAACATTACAAATCAGGCAATTTGATTCAAGCAACACAGAAGTGCACTGTGGATGGTCCATGGACAAGGCAGAGCTACTACTAAATGGGAAAGGCAGATGAGATTGTCTTAAAATATAGTGTTAAAGCAAAAACTACAAGCAGAAATCAAACTAAATGTTGTGATACTTCCTGAAAGCTCCTCAAAACTACCTGAATATAAATTTAAACCTATGTTTTATGTTTTACTGACTTTTATTCACACACTGACATATGTGCTTGCTATTCACACTTTAGCCTACAAGCAAACCCTCACACAAGACAAATAAGTCTCAGAGAGATGCGCACATGGACAGGCGTCTTTATAAGAGGCCAATGTCTCATTATGAACGTGCATTTGAAGTGCGCGTGTCTTTGACAGTATATAAGTGTGTGTCATTGCGGCATGTGTACTGACATGGTTGAGAATTAAGAAGGAGATTGTATCAGACCTTTGTATTATTGAGAGCAGAGAGTGGTAGACTTTTGTTTTGTGAGGATGCCGAATAAAAGCGCTCTATTGTACGCCTCTGGTACGCAGGGACCGCGAGCGCGTTGGGCCGACTATTACATCCTCCCCTCTCTCTCTCGTACCTCCTCGACTTCCATTTGTCTCTCTTTGTCCTCTTGTACTGTAATTACCATAGTGTCGCCAAGGTAGGACCGCGAGCTTCACTCCAAAGAATAACTTAAAAGTAATTGTATAACTGTGCGTGTATGTGTGCGACGGAGCTATCATAAGTGTGAAGAAGTCCCACAGCAGTGGACAGAAAATAATCTCCAAATGTTGTGCTTTCTGCCAGCTTTCTCTCCCACACGAATCGCAAACACGCATGCGAACGGCACCAAAGTAACACTCGTGCTGCAAGCCATGGACATAAAACTCTCGGAGCAACTATCCACGCTTCGCTACACACTCGCGCGCATACACAACACGCAAACACACAAAGGAACGCGTGTAAATATCTTCAAATAAACGTAACACATTCTCTCGCACACACACATACACACACAGGGGCATTCTTGCGGGTCTCTAATGAAGCCCCAGTTGTGACGGCATGGAGGCGTCTGAGGCTCCGGTGGGATAATTATGCCGCTCCCTCGCAGCTGAGTTTGGCAGATGTAGGGGAGGGGTGAGAGCGGTGCCGAGCACGGAATAACGAGCCCAGACAATAAACATAAAACATAGCACACCATTTCTATCTATGCTATATGTAAATATTTAAAAGTCAATGTTTCTCTTGGCTCGTCCACCATCTTTGGTTAATTTTTTTCCACTGAGCTTTTCGGAATGCATTATGGTATTGCATCCTCTGCAAAGGATTCGAATTGCCTTAGAATTAGGCCATAAAATATATCTTTAAGATGAATAGCTTTTAGATGAGTCTTCACGTTGGGAATGTGCCTTAGTAGGTTTTGAAACAGACCAAATAGTTTGTGTCACTCGTTCATTCATTCTACTCAGTCCGTCTTCCTCTCTCTGATGGTGATCAATTTCAAGGTGACCCTGGCTGAATTACGGTGAGTGTTTTGTGCTGCAGCCTGGACCCAGTAATTAACACCAGCGCCTAATGAAGTCCAGCTGCTCACCGCGCAGACTGAGAGGCTGCCAAAAACCAGGAGAGCCCCTGTCAGCCAGCCTCATCCTCCTCGCTCGCTCTCACTCACTTCCGAAGGTCAACCTCCCTCATCAGCACCCAGTCAGTTCATCTCTCTCTCTTTCTCCCTCCCTCTGTATCTATTCCTCCCGCAACATCTCTGTACCGAGAGGGAGGGAAAAGCACTGATCATGCATTCCTCACATCTCATCCCTTGTTCCTTGCCAAATTCACCCGCCCGTCACATCCCTCGATCTTGATGATACCCAATAATCTTCTACCCTCACTCATTCTCTTAATCTCTTCATACGTTTTCCATCTGAAATTGTTCAACAAATTCAAGGTGAAATATTTGAATATGTTGGTGATGCTGAATAACCAGTGAGGACACAGCATGATAAAACCAAGCCAATCACAGAATTCCTTCTATATCCCAAACTTCTAGATTACTTTAAGCAAAAAAACAAAACAAAAACATTTATATTTATATTTTTATTTATATTATATTTATATTATAAATTGAAACATTTCTATTGAAAAAGTTTCCCTTTTTTTTTTTTAAGCACACAGAGAGAAAAGTACAAGTTTAAACTAGGGATGTACAATATTAATATCTAGGCATCACAGCCTTACTATTTATAGTAAACAAAATAGCTATTAATTTTGAGATTTGCTAAATATTATAATCATGCTATTAAATGATTACTGTTTTTACTGATTAGCTAGATTACCTTCAAGTGAGCATTAAATGATGGCAAATGTCATCTAAATGTAAAATAGTAGAAATAAACATGCAATAAAATATAATAATAAATAAAATATTCAATTTTATATAATATTATATTTACACTAAATATATGTATCTAGTATTTTATTTACAATGTGTTGTTGTACATGTATGTTTCATTATGTAATATATGTATTGCATAATGTAATATACTTTTTAATCTCTAATATATGATATGGTAACAATAATTGTGCATCCTATGTTTAAACTTTTAAAATGTAACAGAACAACTTTCCTCAATAAATCACATTATTTGAGGTTACAGTCTGTATTCCAAACAAGCTGGGAAAAGTTGCAAGTTCAAGTTTAAAACTTATGAACAATATACCACTAGTTAATTAAATGAATGCTCTAAACAATCCAGATGTAACTCAAAGCGAGAAACATAAACACAGAATGCCTCTGAACGCAGAGTTATACATACAACAAAACAAAGAGACAGACAAACAGCAGAAGCATGTTAGAGGCATACCCACAGGGTAAAAGTTAAGATTTAGAGAGAATCCTAAAAGAAACCTAACAGGGGATAGGCCTATCTTAGATCTACCATGTCCCACACCTTCTGTTTTTTTTTTATCTGCAAGTCACACCTCTGAGTTCCCTTCTGGATTCATCCTTCCTGCCTTCCATCTCCTCTCCCACTCTGACTCCTATTCCGGATCAAAGCCAAGATTCCTGTCATACAGGCACCTCTCACCGCTCCTCAGAGAGCGGCCTTTGAAGAGTCCGACCCCAGGTGGCCCCTTCTCCCACACACGGGCTCGAGCGCACGCACATACACTGAGGGGCCTCCACCCGTCTCTCTGGGACCTCCGCCTCCGCCCTTCCATCGAGAGTGTGCCTTCCCCTGATTCCTGCACATCTCACATAGAGCACTGATGAGCTATGACATTCGCTTATTCCTTCCTCCCACACACACACACAGTATATATACTCACACACTGAGCTGATGTGCAGAGGCAAGATCACACCAGACAGCAGATGTTAATTATCAGGTAGTATTTAGGGGGCTTTATTTGCAGAGTTTACCTGGCACCGCTGTATCACCTGCACCGCTCTGCTTTTCTGACGACAACTAGAGTGAACTTGGGTTCTTACAAAATCTATACCTTGTCCCCACCTTTTCTTCTGCTAAATCGCACACTCCTTGACCCCCGCACACCTTGATTGACCTCCTTAATGGGACAGTTTAACCAAAAATGAGACCTCTTCATTCTTAAATTATTTACTCACCCTCTTGTTGTTCCAAACCTGTTTGACTTTCTTTTTCTGACCGCTTTTCCTTGCGATTACTATGAATGGAGACTTTAAAGCTTCAACAAGGATGATTAAAATGGTCCAAATGACTCATGCTCCACATTTCAAGTCTTCTGAAGCCATATGATAAGCTTTTTAGGAGAGAAAGACCAACATTTAAGTTAAGAAGAACCAAAAAAGTCTGATTCATGAATGAATCATTCACTGCATCAAGTGATTCACTGAAAAGATACAACTCAAAAGAATGATTCATTCACAAATTGGACATTACAAGTTCTTTTAGGAATTCTCGTGAGGAAATCTAATAATAATGGCATAGATCTATGCTGTTTCTCACACAAAGTTATCATAAGGCTTCAGAAGACTTGGAATATAGTGACTGAATCATATGGAACATTTATAACACTTTTAAACTGAAAGTTTAAAGATTCAGTCCATTCATAGTAACTGCATAGAAAGAACATGCAGAACATTGCAGAAAGAATATTAATAAATAAATACCTACAGAATTTTTATATTTGGGTGAACTATCCTTTTAACACTGCACCCTTATCACATTTCCTCCCCCTCATCACGCATCCCATTGTGTAACGTCATGTGCACGTAAGTCCTCTTCGCCAGCTACGACAGATGCCACTGTCACTCGAGAAAATAAATTCAGAATACTTAACGAATTAAGTGAGGAGCAAATTGCGGCTGGCCCCCTTTCATTATGCACAGATAGGCAGGCAGCTTGTTTGTCTTTTTAACAATTACCGCACGGCACGGAGAAGTGGGGGTTGGGAGGCTGACGAGCTCCTGATATCGCCGCTCCTTCCCCTCCACGGCAGCTGGCAGAGACACACCTGGACGGATCTGGGACGGCGGGGAGGGAAAGGGGGAAACGGGGCAGCTGCACCTCTACCAGATTTACCTGAGAAAGATGTACACACATGCTGCTAACATACCAGCATGTCAAAGATTCATTCGGATCTAGCGCTTCCGGTGTCAGAGATTGCGATGTATCAGTAAACCCGATCAACTATAGACACATTCCTCCGCAGTGTTTTCTCTAAGCACACCTGCAACCCCTACCCATGCGATTTCACCACGTCGCCCGAAAGTGTACCTCATTTTCCATTCTGTTCCTACACCTTTTGGAGGAGGCTCCCCCTGAGCAGGTCTCTTATAGATCTCCAAACAGCTTGTAATTACCTTTAATAAACAGCATAAGAAGCAAATCAAGCGCAAACTTGGCAAAATGAGCTCTCAGGGGGATCAGACATCACTCAGCCTTGCAAACAAACATTTCGGCAAAACATTGCTGCCTCACTCCCTTTTCAACATGACATTCTCTGTGGGGGCTATTCAAAGGAGGGATGAAGGAAGAGAGAGAAAGGAATTAGGAATTAAATTAAATCAGTGGTGTTTGGTCATGGAGAAAGTTAGGGGTCATGTGCTACCACAGCATGTTTGAGCTTGAATGTGAATTTATACACAAACCTGCATACAGTACAAAAAAAAATGCATGATATACAAGTATCATACTGGTTATTTGTTTTGTCTAACATAACGCTATAAATTACATATTCAACACTATAAATGAATCATAACATCACTGTTGAATGAAATCTTTAAAAAAAACTCACAAATACATCTTTGCCATTTAAAACAATATATTAAAATTATAAATTTTAGTGTTTTATGGTAAATGCATTTAGAAAAAATGTATAAAATATAAAATAGATGTTATACATCAGCTATTTATTGGTTATTGGTAAAGACATTTATAATATTACAAAAGATTTCTATTTCAAATTAATGCTGTTCTTTTGAACTTTCTATTCATCAAATAATCCTGAAAAAATGTTTTGAAAAATATTAATAATAAGTACAACTGTTTTCAATAAAAATGGTTCTTCAGTATATTACAATGATTTTTGTGTGTGATTCTGAAGACTCTTCATAAATCCACATGTTAAAATCTTCATTACTTATTTTTAATTAAATTAATTTAAATAAGTTAATTTTTTAACTTATTACAAATTACATTCAATAATATTTCACAATTTAGCTGTTTATTACTGTACTTTGAATCAAATAAAGGCAGCCTTGGTGAGCATAAAATACTTTCAAAAACATTAAAAAATCTTACTGACCCTACACTTTTTAACAGTAGTGTAGGTTATGCAATGACGTGCTCAATAAGTAAGGCATGATATACAGTTGGATGGTTGCTGTCAACAGAGCCAGCTGCCAACTCATCAAGACCCTGATTTGAAACACACTAAATTAATAAACAAAACATAAAATATTGATTTTAGATTATTTTATTACATGAGAGAAATGAGACCGCGAACAGGCAACATACAACTAGTATAGCTATGTAAGAAATCTGTTACCAGGGGCTGGGCAACGTTCAATTATTTAGTTTAGCAGTCATTACACAAAAATATTTGAGTGCAGAATGACCATTCAAAATCAAGTATTCAGAACACCTGCATAGTAAAACTCAAACATATGCAGATGTGCATATGTTTAACCGTGCACGTGTGTTGCATTGATTTGGTCAAGCTCAACTCCCTCAATCTTTCTCTCTCCCTCTCTCTATTCACCTCTAGCAGCGCACCCTCCATCATCCCCCTCACACGTTGCCCGGCTCCTATGAGGTTCCGCCTGGCTAGCTCCAGGTGGTCTATGATGTGCATGAAGGGCTGTCATCTGTTCCCATGCTCACGTACTTGCCACATGGGCTGCAGTAGAGAGCGCCACACCATTAACAAGCCATAAAAACCAACCCAACCCTTTTAAAACATCAGAACACTGAGGAATAACTGCTCTCACCAAAGCCACTCAACCTAACATCGGCTCGGCGCGCACAATAGAGACATCAGGGGCTGGATAACAGGGAGTGACATGCAATGTGAAGGAATGATTTCTTTTGCTATCATGACTACAGAATGGAGGGGGCTGGAGTATGGCTATACACACGCACACACAGTGTGGCCCTAGGCTAGACACTGGCTTGCTCGTGTACAGGCGGCTCAGTGAAGTGAACCCTCATCCACATTATCTACATCCATTGACTCCTAAAGCTTCTTGTGTGCTGCCTCATTAAGTCTGTGCTGACACAGAGAGACCGCGCCAGGTCTTCTTTAGTAGCCAGCCTCCGTGCATGTGTGTGTGTATATGTGTAAGTGTGTGTGTCTCTCTATAGTCTACAGCAGTGGTTCTCAACCTTTTTTTCCACTGGGCCGCACTATGGTCCAAGTGCAAGTCTCGCGGGCCGCAGGCATATCATTTACATATTAAGTCACCACACCAATACAAACCAACCTGATTTATGATATTATAGCCTAAATATTATGATATCTAATCGATTACATT
>NW_015629065.1:1942674-1950488 GCF_001515625.1 Sinocyclocheilus rhinocerous
TTATCTATGCACAATCAGCTTGTAACACTCCAAAGAGAAAGGAAAACTTGAAATCGCATCATATGACCCCTTTAATATGAGGTTCTCTCAAGAGATGTTTTGCCACATTTCTGCAATTCAGGATGATTGCTGCGTAGTATGGGTGTTTCCTTTTGCCTGAACATCACATTTCGTTTTTCTCCTTTAAAAACAAAATTGTCCATTCTGATGCTCAATTTTACCGAACTAATGGCTGTTGATAACTATTTGAATTGAATTCTGCCAAAGTGCGCACTTGTAGGCTAAGTGTTTGTTAAATGCATAACGTTAATTATGTGAGTAGGTCTGCTCATGTCTGAAAAATAATATATGAAAAACAAAATTATTTTACATAAAAACATTAGGCTATAGCTTATATTTCTTTAGTACTTTTTTAAATTAATGTAAAAACTAAAATGAATTGTAAAACTGAAAGTTTTTTTTAAAAATTGTATTCAGCATGGTGGGCCGCATTTGAATTCGTGACGGGCCGCGGGCTGAAAACCACTGGTCTACAGCATGAGCTGGGCATCACCTCCAGCAAAATAAAAAGCCTGCACTGCTCTGTGGCATCACTTTCTGTAAAAAAAAAATAAGCACCGGTCATCTTTATCACAACGAGACAATCCCGCAATCCTTCACTCTGTACTAAAGAAATATCTGACTTTGCTTGCGCACATTAAAAACGGATTTTTGACAAATAATAGCTGTGATGTGACAAGACAAAGATTCAAATATGGAAAAGCACACCCACAGTTGAGACAAGAAGACTATTATGACATCACAGAGAACACCCTGTGGTCAAACGGCAAGCATCTATGTGGCGTTGCCTTGACAACACATGTGCGACTCGTGCTCCAGGTATCAGAATCACTGGGATGAAGAACTAAGAATCAACGGTGACATTAGCGATGCTCTCTGGAGAGCAGCCTCATTCAGGTGTATGTGCGTTCATGCCCCTGGCCCAGCCCATAGCTTATATTTCTTTAGTACTTTTTTAAATTAATGTAAAAACTAAAATGAATTGTAAAACTGAAAGTTTTTTTTAAAAATTGTATTCAGCATGGTGGGCCGCATTTGAATTCGTGACGGGCCGCGGGCTGAAAACCACTGGTCTACAGCATGAGCTGGGCATCACCTCCAGCAAAATAAAAAGCCTGCACTGCTCTGTGGCATCACTTTCTGTAAAAAAAAAATAAGCACCGGTCATCTTTATCACAACGAGACAATCCCGCAATCCTTCACTCTGTACTAAAGAAATATCTGACTTTGCTTGCGCACATTAAAAACGGATTTTTGACAAATAATAGCTGTGATGTGACAAGACAAAGATTCAAATATGGAAAAGCACACCCACAGTTGAGACAAGAAGACTATTATGACATCACAGAGAACACCCTGTGGTCAAACGGCAAGCATCTATGTGGCGTTGCCTTGACAACACATGTGCGACTCGTGCTCCAGGTATCAGAATCACTGGGATGAAGAACTAAGAATCAACGGTGACATTAGCGATGCTCTCTGGAGAGCAGCCTCATTCAGGTGTATGTGCGTTCATGCCCCTGGCCCAGCCCCATGCACAAATAACCAATATGACAAAGTGTGTGTGGGTGTATGTGTGGGTGTTTGTGTGTAAACTGGCAGAGGGAATGGAGTATGGAAATCAAATGACATGATAATATAAGCAAGGTTGCGCCCTTTTAAGTTCCTTTTGACATCACATTCTAAATGAAATCAAATTCTACAACAGAAATGAGAGTCTCATGAACTGTTTATTCTAAAATAAATGTCTTTTAAATTTGGAATAATGCAACAAACAAGACTAGAAGAAAAGCACACCCACAGTTGAGACAAGAAGACTATTATGACATCACAGAGAACACCCTGTGGTCAAACGGCAAGCATCTATGTGGCGTTGCCTTGACAACACATGTGCGACTCGTGCTCCAGGTATCAGAATCACTGGGATGAAGAACTAAGAATCAACGGTGACATTAGCGATGCTCTCTGGAGAGCAGCCTCATTCAGGTGTATGTGCGTTCATGCCCCTGGCCCAGCCCCATGCACAAATAACCAATATGACAAAGTGTGTGTGGGTGTATGTGTGGGTGTTTGTGTGTAAACTGGCAGAGGGAATGGAGTATGGAAATCAAATGACATGATAATATAAGCAAGGTTGCGCCCTTTTAAGTTCCTTTTGACATCACATTCTAAATGAAATCAAATTCTACAACAGAAATGAGAGTCTCATGAACTGTTTATTCTAAAATAAATGTCTTTTAAATTTGGAATAATGCAACAAACAAGACTAGAAGACTAGACAGAATCACATTTTAAATTTGAATGTATAGAAGATTGAAAAACAGAATTGAAATTCTACTAAATGTATTCAAAGAATGCATTTTATGAAACTAAAGAAGCAATTTGATAGATAGATAGATAGATAGATAGATAGATTTAAAATAGATAGGCAAGTTTAAAAATGCTTCATTTACTCTCACAAAGCTCCAAAAACATTTTGCTCCAAGCTCACTGAATACACCACAACCGCCCACATTTATATTGAAACAACTCCTATTCTATGTTAACATGGAGGAAGTAGGAACTAAACCACCATAACAAGAAAATACTATCACTCCACTTGATATAAAGCTAACAAAAACGCAAGATGTGAGGGAAGTCCACAACACATTATTATTTTAATCCTGTCACAACGTAAATCCGGCTTTGCAAAGACGGTTGCCGAAGGGTGGAGGCTCCTCAGTAAAAGCCATTTCTCATTTCACATGCTGCAAAAATGGTCTGTTTAATTCTGAGGGTATGGAAAATGAGCATGAATTATGGGGACCTGAGGGAAAATAAATGAATGACAGATGAAAAAAGTATGGCATGACCCCTTTATGTGACCAATCATGCACTGTTCTGTACTATAGCCCCAGTCCTTCTACTCAAGCAGTGAGAGATGTATGTGTGCTTGAGGGGGGTCATTCATTCAGGTAATCTAGCTAAGAATGGAGAGAGATAAGGGGGAACAAACCTTGCAGCTGGGCGGGCTCTCCTATGGGCCGTCCGACAGGCAGGGAAGGTGGAAAGAGAAGGCAGGGTGACAGTTAGTCAGCAGCTCTATGACCACATGAGGGTTAGATGGTGGAGGTCAGACATGGGGGTCATGGCTCACTCATGGTGACGGTATGTAGGGAGACTGGGCTGCCATGGTTTTGCATGTCTTAAATTGTCAAAATACACTAGAACTAGAAAAATAACCATTGTTATGGTGCAAGCTCCCTCTAAAATGACACTTTGTCATCATTTACACACCCTCTTGTCATTCCAAATAAATCATAAGAACCACTTTAATTATATTTTTGTCATTTTAACTTAAAAGCACCCGTGCCCACTTTTATTACAAGGAAAAGACCATAAACTACTCCTAAACTTCTGGTTTTGTGTTCCACAGATGAAAAAACATCATACAGGTTTGGACAAATATTAGGATGATTAAATGTCAACATTTGATAAACTATTCTTTTAGCATTCATTATCCTAACATGGCTCCAGAATGTTTGTCACATACAAATGAACAAACTTAAAGGGATAGTTCACCCAAAAAAGAACTCACCCTCGTATCCAAACCTGTATGACGTTCTTTTATCTGCTGTAGTTTCAACTGTTTTTGACAATATAATGAAAGACAACTGGGTCCAAAACAACACTGGACCCTACTGACTTTCACTGTATAGACCAAAAATAACACATTTCACAGTAAAAAGAAAGGCAAACAGGTTTGGAAAAAGCATAGAGTATGAATTTTTATTTTTGCATGAACTAGGCCCTCCCAAAAATTAAAAATGTGTCATCATTCATGTCGTATCTTGTGCATAAGACAGAAGAAGATATTTTGAAGAATGTTGATAATCAGTTTTGGTTCCATACAATGGAAGTCAATGGAAACCGCAACCATTTAGTTACCAACATTCTTCAAAGTATCTTCTTTTGTGGTCCACAGAGGAAAGGAATTCATACAGTACAAGTTTATAACGACATGACAAAACGGACCTTTTGGGTGGACTATCCCTTTAACAACTTGTCCTCTAACGCTCAATCCTGAACCTTTCACAGATCACAGCGGTGCGATACAAGAGACCCTGGAAAAGTGAAACGGGGAGAGAGAGAAGCGATACAGCTGAGACGAGTGAGGGAGAATCAACATTGGACGGAGGGGGGTGAAGAGGCTGACTACAGCTCAATCCACTAATAAAGGCAGATGAAAGGGAGGTTAAACACAATATGCTAATTGAAATGTGTTGGCTGATTAAGGGCGATTGAGAGGAGAGTGGACGTGCTGTGAGTTCTGTACGCCGGTGATTAGTGCAACATTAGTGTCTGCATGCTTTTCCTTGCGACGTGCCCAAATGGACGGATGGAGATAGAGGTGTGGGGGGGAGGAAGTGGATGGAGAGGTGAAATAAGTAAAGCCTCTCCTACTGTTCCTATACTCTCACCCAACATGAAAAGCAAAGAAAACCACAGGAAACTTGTCAAACCCCAAGGACTGCATTGAGGCCTGAAAAACAATCCAGGCTATGTGCGTCTAGCAAAACACAAACATTATAAAACATCACACCTTATCACAAGGAGTGTCAAGAACGTGTCAAGGTGGAAGTGTGGAATACTAGGCCGAGTTCCTCGCTGTATTGTTTGAGAGGCCTTGTGTTTTGTGTCTGCTTGTTTGCTACTCAAGCTTATTTTCCCCTCTCTTGTCTTGCTTATCTGTCAGTCTGTCTGTATTTTTATTACTATGATTTTTCGGTGCACAATCTTTTGTGTGTGATGGTCTCTCAGGAGCACAGGGGATTTTTTTTCTGCAGGCTTTATTGTTTTCCGCTGCGCAGCTGTAGACCCACGGGGTGCCCCCTGCAGGTGTGAGAGTGTGTATGTAGGCATACGTGTGCGTGATTTCTAGCGTTCGCTCTCAAGAGTGCGCGCTTGCGTCGGCTCTCCCCCCGCCAGCAGGGTGCGCCGCTGCGCAGAGGTGATCATCAAGGGGTGCTGTGCTAAATGAAGACTAAAATTAAAAGCAGTGCACTGAGATGCCTATGACTACGCGGGCACATCCCCGTGAGGGTGGCCCGACAGTGGGACACGACATCTTTTTGCCCCCAAACTAACAGCCTGGCTCAGAGGGGTTCTGTTATATTAATATGAATATAAACTCACTGAGCTGGATCGAGCTCCCCTTCTCATTTTCATCTGCATCCCTGTCATTACAGGAACAAATCAAAATGGCGTCTTTTATGTGCTAGTACTGCCAAAGTGTAATTTTAAATCTTTTTTGCTTTATTAGATAGATGCTGTAGAAAGTGACAGGAATTTTTTTGATGCACACCTGCATAAGCATAAATGCTGTATTCTGTTCCTTAATGGAGTGAAATAAAGGGATAGTTCACCCAACAATTAAGATTCTGTCATTATTTACAAGGTGTTTATAAGGTTTACAATTAAAAATGTTTTGAAATTATTTTTGGTAAATATAAATATAAAACGTAATATTAAAGAAATATTAAAGAAAGAAATATTTTTATTGTTTGTGTGTGTATAATTTAAAAACACTGAAAGTGAATTAAATTATATATTTTATTTTCAGCATTTTTTATGTAATCTTTCTTTTTTAATCAAACTTTTAAACTATTTTGACAAACCGAAAGCAATATTATATTTAAACGAAATGAACATCCTTAAAACCTTACTGTGGAGCCATGTAAACTCTTACTGTGTGCAAATGCAAAGGCTGTGTAACATCTGTGTTGGAAAGAAAAAACTCCAAAATACTGTGTAGGTGACAAAAAATGACATAAAAGCAAATAATGCCAGTTTTTATGTTTTTTTTATCAGCCTGTTTAGGTTCCCTCTATAACAGTCTCTTTGCATTCAATCACCAGTCACACAACTAAACGCACCACAATTCTCAGCTCTACTCCTTCAGTCCAGTCTGTGTCATGGCTGAGACAGGTCTTGGTGTGGGGCAGTAAAATGTGCAGTGCAGTATCTGTCTCCTCACAGGGGAAATGAGAGGTTTTACACCGGCTCTCACATTATGGAGTGTGTGCTTCCAGATGGGGTGTGAAAATATTACTGTTATTGCCAGGATTCGGTTTCTCTGGTAAGCCAGAAAGAGTCATTCACTACTGTATTTCCCACAAATAGCCCTGTAGTGTGACAAATTAGACTACAAACATTTAATATAGTCTGGCAGTTAATATGAGGTCATACAAAGCTGCATGTATAATAAATATAATTTTTTTAGATGGCTTGGGTTGTGTAAAAACCCTACTCGGATTGTGTAAATAGATTAGTTTTACATTAGTGCTGTCAAAAGATTAATCACAATTAATCGCATCCAAAATAAACGTTTTTGTGTACATAATATATGTGTGTGTACTGTGAATATTTATTATGTAAATACACACATGCATGTATATATTTTGGAAAAATATGTTGTTTATATATTAAATATATTTATATGCAATATAAATTGTATGAATAAAATATATACATGTAAATACATGTACATATTTTCAAAATATATACTGTATGTGTGTATATTTATATATACATAATAAATACACAAAGTACACACATATATAGCATGTAAACAAAAACTTTTATTTTAGATGCGATTAATCGCGATTAATCATTTGACAGCACTATTTTACATGTATCTGAATCACAGTGTGCAGTAGAAAGTCTCCATTTCAGAAAAGATCATTTATTTTCAGAATTGAAAAAAAAAATGAGTCAAGTTCAAACAGACCAATGGGATGCGACCGCTTTGCAGGTTGACAGAGCCTTGAGCCAATGAGAGAAGAACCTGAACAGAAGCTGAACAGACGATCACTGCAACATGAAACTAATGATAATGCAGTATAAAAACCACACAGTAAATAAAAGTCTGCATGACCCAGTGCAGTCTGGAGCCGTCGGTTGTTTGATGAAATCAGGGCAGCGCTAATGAAATTCATTTTTCCCGTACACACGGATTGCCGCCTCCGTGCTAAGGAAAATCGTTACGCGGTCTCTCCGCACAGAGACAAACGTCTACATTAAATAATCACACGGCTTCAATCAACAGGCAGGGAAAAATAAACCCACATTCCTCCAGGCTCACCACCTCCTGGAGAACGGAGCTCTGATCGCATTCGCCTGCCTCACCAGTCGGATTAATTAAAACACTAGGCTTTCTCCACCCCTCCCATCTCAGTGTAATCAAGCTCTTTTGCAGCAAACCGCAACAGCTCGAAATCTTTATCGATTCCCTCACCTATGCTCAACGCCGCTTACATGCAAACGCAGGCAGCGAAGATTTGAAACGACACCAACATAATCTAAACCTAAATTAAAGATCAAGTCACAAAACCTCAAGGTGCCCTAACCACCTGAAGCATGCCTTAGGAAGCCTTCAGGTGTGTAAAACGAATGTTAAAGGTGTGTGTGGGATTTTTTTATTTTATTTGTGGGAGTAAAGTCTCTCGTGATTGGTGCACGTTCCTCTTGGGCTGCCGGCGGAGCAAAGTGACGGTACAGAAAATGACACAGGCAGCGTACTCACACAGTGGTGGGGCGCTCACAGGAAGGACACAAGAGAAAAGAGGAGAGGAGAGGAAGAGAGGGGAGCAGATGTTGCAAGTTTGAGGAGGTAAACTGATTGAGATGAGGTGTCACCTCAGCCTACTGGTGACTGTGAGAGCGGCGGGGGGAGAGGAAAGGAAAGGAAAGGAAAGGAAAGGAAAGGGAGGGAA
>NW_015629065.1:1950592-1971285 GCF_001515625.1 Sinocyclocheilus rhinocerous
GGTGACTGTGAGAGCGGCGGGGGGGGGGGAAAGGAAAGGAAAGGAAAGGAAAGGAAGGGAAGGGAGGGGGGGAGCGGGAAAGAGTGAGAGGAAGGGAAAGTGGGGGGATGTGGGAAGCTAGGTGAGGTATGATAACACCTCTGCAAAAAGGTAGGATGACTGAAACTGGGAACCGTTTGTCTGTGTATCCACGAACAGGGAGGATGTTGCAAAAAAAAAAAAGCTGGAGGTTGACAGAATGTGTCTGTCTGTGTATGCAAGCTTTTATCAGATGTGTCAATCATATATAAGAGCAGGTATGTGTTGGTAGGAATGCACAGGGACTTCCACACCTCAACTACATTCAATGTATATGCAAAGACCACACTCACACACACAGCTGCTTTTGGCAGAGAAGCACACATAAATATGCATAGTGAAAGCACTGATGAAACACGGGAGGCGGAGAGATCAAATTCGTGCGATTTCCACAGCTGCCAAACTGTGAGGAAAAAGCACAAAGCTAAATTGTTCTATTTAACGCTGCAGGAGAAGAACATGTAGCCTACTAAATGCTCACTCAATTAGTAAGTTCAAGTCAAATAATCAGCAACAATTAAATATATGTCACAGTGAAACTACACCGAGTCCATTTGCTGTCAAAATTCAGCTATTTCAGTAATTGTTTGATATTGATGTGGCAAATCAGAAAGCACACATAATATAAATGAGGCTGTCTACAAAATGACTGATTCCTAAATTGCAGCATACAATTATTATAAGAAAAGACCATTCTTGACTTAACATGAATTATAGTGAATTTTATTGCTTGAATTGCTTAAGATGTTAAAGACTAAGATATTTTTATAAATGCATTTGTGCATAAATAACATGCCTAAATTGATTTCAACAACATTGTTCTAGAAATTGAAAAAGGGCTTTTAAAATCTGACCAGCACTTATGACTGTGATTAAAGTATGAGGCTGGTTGTGGTTGTCAGTCTACATACAGCCAAATCTACATACAGCCAAATAAAAATAAATTCTCATTACTATTATCTGGACCTTGGTCACTCCAAATGTTATACAAGTGGTCACAGAGCTGCATGATGCAAGTATACCTGTTGTATATGTATATGTAAAAAAAAAAAAAAAAAAAAGCACTGTGCATGCTTGTAAATTCCAGCATAAAAGACGGGCTAAAATATCAAAGTCTTATAATAGCCTCACTAGTCATATATCAAAGCTGACAGATAGTGTAGCTATTTAATGATTGCTTCGTAATCTCAAAAAGAAAGAGGAAGACAGAGTGCAAAAGCGCTAAATCTAGAACTCCTTTGTGATCTCGCTTCAATTTTCTGGCGCCTAACGCAGAGTCTGATTAAGGTTAATACACGACTCCCTTTTCATTATTCAAAGACGTCATCAATCTTTGAAGAGGGGTGGAAAAAATAATAAAATAACAACGGCACTTAAAATAATCTGCCTCAATTCCATAATTAATCTCCTCCAGCTTTTCAGACAATTATGATGTTAATTAACCCAAAATTCCCTTCATGGCGATGGGGAGAGACATACGATCCGCCTTGCCGTCTCACACACAGCCTTTATCTCTAGCATCAGTATCTTCAGAGAGGAAAAGTGAGAGAGGATGGAGGGATGAAAGGAGAGAGCACTCAGCGTGGTCCAAATTGGATTGTGTTGGTCTGAGATTGGGCAGGTTGGATGCAGTTAGGTTGTGATTGAATGGTGAAGGGTCAGGTGAGATGGGAAAGAGGGATGGGAGAGAGATAGGTGGATGGGAGGTTAAAGTCAGGGCGGTTAATATGGGAATAATTGGGTGCTAAGCACTTCCATGCTCATTATATGAAGGAGAAAATGAACATGGAACCAAAGGGCCCTTGAATTAAACTCAAAATTCCTCCCACCTAAAATAAGAATAGACAAAAAGAAAAGTGTAGATTGTGAACACACACACACACAAGTCTATGTGGTTAGGCACAATGGCCTTTCTAAAGACAGATGCAGCATGCTCACTAGGACTCTAAGAATATATCAGGCGGCTCTGCTCTAGTATCGGCTGTCAGGTCTGGAGAAGGCCGGGAAGTTGCTGAGGCTCAGAGCATTGCGCCGTTTGTTCTGTGAAATTACTCACAGGCCCAGCTCGTTAATCTACACTACAGTGTGCTGCAGCAGCAATTATTACTTAAAGAATAACAACACCAAGGGAGGAGGCATATAAAACAACTACAGAGGAACTGTTCAGTTAAGTTCAAAACCTGCAGCCAGGGCCACTAGCCAAAGAAACATGAAACACGGGATGGAAAATATCATCCACGAGGAGCCAATCATTAACAAGTCCCACCCAGCACTCTATGGCATGCTAGTATTTGAGGAAACACATTCCTATAACTTAAGCTATAGAGCCCTTTATTAGTCCACCTAACCTATCATAATTAGAATTCCAATATCGGTAAATAACATCCCCTCCACGTACACATGTAGTTACTCTATTCGTAAAATATCTGCAACAAAGAGCAAAATGCGTGTAATTGTCCACGACAGGCTACAGGAATGAAATGAAGGGGAATAAAAGAGAACCTAATTGTTTGTTGGCCTTTGCTGAAGGAGCGAGACCTGCAGTCCTGGTCTCGGCTGCATGGTGAAGAGTTAACAGAGCAATCAGACCTGCAGCCGAGGCCTCAGCTGCGTAGTCAAGTGATAAACAATGGAACAGCTGTTGAGAGCAATGTCTGCACTTCCAGAAATAGAGCTGTTCATTTCACCTGTCCGTCTCACACCTGTGTGCAGGGAGTGAGAGAGAGTGCTGGGGCAACACTAAGGCAGCAAATAAGGGTAGGAAACAGGAGGAGCAACTGGCAAGCAGCCAAACACACACACATACGTAAATACACACGAACGCACGCGCACTAGCAAAGGAAACTATGGGGTTGACTTACCGATCATATGATTGGCAACATGGATCTGGATCTCTCGTTCTGTCTCAAAGGTCATTTGGCATTTGATGCACTGATACGTCTTTTTCTACAAAGAAAGATACAGGATTGAAATTCACATTGAACAGGCTTTTTTAAATTCTCCACACACTTGCAAACACCAGACCTATCCTATGCTGCAACGAGAGGGGAAAAGGCAGAGATTCTCCTATCTGTTACACTGAGCTGAGACAAAAGCACAGGTAAAGATTGAGCGTCCCTGGAAGTTCACTGTCAATATCTAGTGAAGCGAACAGGCTGTACAATAGCCCAGCAGGATGAGGTTGCTGAACCCTCTGGGGCCAGTAGTAATGTAGCCATGAATTCACACATCTCTCTTTGACTCAGAACACTTTGGGAACACAGGGAACTTATACACTAAAAATACTGCCAGAAAATGGTTGCTGGCAATGTCTCCCCTTTTCAAAAGAAATTGCATAAAATTCTTCTTTGAACTGCCAAAAGAAAAGAGATAATAGGAAAGGAAACACAAAAAGAGAAAAGGTAGAGAAAGAACACAAATTTGAGAACTAGAGGAAAACCTCAAATGACCTAAAAAAATACCCTAAGCAAATACAAAACCATTTTGTGATAGAACATTTCTGTCAAACAGCCCAATGCTTGTTGACAATGGCTAAGAGTCATCTTTGATCTTCTGTTTTCATACTGAACCATCAAGTACACTTTAATACCCTTTCAGACAAAAGTACATATAATTGAGACAGTTTTATCAGGTTATCATGAGGGTGAGGCTTTGACACTTACTTTAGGGACAGGTGAAGCATCGGTAACTTTCTTAGCTCCACTGGTCTCAGGGCTCATCTCGGGATGGTCCACCTGAACGTGGCTTTCCAGGTCTTCCAGGGTCTCAAATTTAACAGCACACTCTGGGCAGCGCAGTCCAGTGGTGCCCTTCTCCCCAGCCTCTTGTGGGGTGACAACAACAGTTGGGGACTGGCCATTTGTACCCCGACTCATGCAGCCAGCACAAAGACCGTAAGGCAGGCCGTTCACATCAATCTTGACCAGTTCTTGCTTATTCTTGAAGTCTTTGAGACACAGGGCACATTTATAGAGTTTGTGGGCCTGCAGCTGGCCATTGGGAGATGATGAGGCTGATCCTCCTCCTCCACCACTGCCCCCAGAAGACGAGAGCTTCTGCATGTGAAAAGTTCCATGAATCTTCAGTTCGAGCGTTGAAGTGACAGTTTGCATGCAAACTACACAGCGGAAGCCTGTGAGGGAGTTCCTCAGGTCAGGGTGCATCTGGCAGTGCTCAATGAACTCTTCCTCACTCTGCAGGGGCATCTTACAGATACGGCAGGTGCCTGTGTCCAGGCTCTTGCTGTGGGTGACCTTGTGCTCAGTGAGAGTAAGCAGTGAAGGGAAGCGTTCGCCGCAGATGGGACACATGTAGTGTTTTGCTGGGCCACGGTGCGTCTGAGCATGTTCCCTCAAGCCGTTCTCAGAAAAGAAGGTCCGTGAGCAAACATTGCACTTGTGGTTACCCTTGATGAAGTCGGCCTTCTTTTTTCTTGAGCTTGCATCGTCCTCACCAGGCCTGATATTGTGGTCTCGAAGGCGGTGGTTTTGAAGCAGAGACTCCATGGTGTAGGCCGCACCACAGATGTCACAGGCATACATTGGCTCTGAGGCATCAAGCTCCTCTTCACCACCGCTAGCTTCATGGCTGTTCGCCGTTTCCTGATTTCCTCCTTTTAATAGCATGCTCTGCAAATCTGCTTGCTCAGCAGCTGCAGTCGATCCTGCTGTGGAACGCTTAGAGCTTTGAGTCACCCCATTGGGTGTTCCATTTTGGCTTCCTCCATTTCCATTGCCATTTCCTCCATCAAAAATGCAGTGCTTCTCTCTTAGATGTCTTTCCAAAAGGACAATGGCGTGGAAGGCCTTTCCACAGAGCCGGCAGTTATACTTTTTACTGTGAGTAGTGATGTGACACTGGAGCTCTACTTCTGTGCCAAAGGTCTCCCCACAGAATATGCATTTGCGTGCTTTTCCGGTTGCCCCCGTACTGGTAGGGTGGCCCAAATGACTGTGCTTCACGTGTAACTGCAGGTCACTTTCTTTGCGGAAGTCCCAAGCACAGGCCGTACAACGATACATTTTCTTCTCATTGCTGTGCTTGACGGCCAGGTGGACTTGTATGGACACCTTTGAATCAAAGACCTCCTGACACAGTGTGCAGTGGTACAGCACAAAGGTATGCATGTCTAGCAAGTGCTTTTGCAGATCGTCGACGGAAGAGAACTGTTTGTCACAGCTCTCACAGACATACTGGGTGGAAGTGGTGGTGTAGTGAATAGTCAAGTGCTGAAGCAGTGCCTCCTGAGAATCAAAGTCCTCTTTGTTGCACTGTGGGCAAGACTGCCTCCTCAGTAACAGTTCCAGGTGGGACTTCAGATGGGCTTGGAAGCCCTCAAAGCTGGTGAATCGAAGGTCACACTGATTGCAGGGATAGTCTCCATTAGCAACTGCTGGAGTGCTGTCACCAGTTACCCTATGGCGTTTGGGTGAGGATATCTCCACGTCAGATGAGGCTGGGCTCAAGTCTGCCACTTTGACTTTGCGCTTGTTGTTGGCGAGTGGGATGTTCTTGTGATTCTCTTTAATGTGTTTAGTGAGTTTGAGGAGGGAACCGAAGATGGGAGAGTTGGTGCAGTAAGGGCAAGAATACACTTCCATGAAGGACTGCGAGGGCTGCAAGACTGGGGACTCCATCTTGGTCACACCTCCCCCACTGCTGCAATGGGTCTGTTGGATGTGCTCAGTGAGTGAGGACTCTGTAAGGAAACCCATGGAGCACTGGTTGCAGAAGAAAGCATGGTTGCCCTCCAAAGTGGTGGATCCAGCAACAACACCACCACCAGATAAGCAGTGAGAAACACGAATGTGCTCTTGCAGGCTGTTGATGTCTGCAAACATGTCAGGACAGTAGTTGCAATGAAAGGCCGAAACGTTACTGAACTGCAGAAGGGGAAAGTTTGACGCAGAGCTCCCACTGGATCTATGTGCTTTGCGCACATGCTCATTAAGGTTATAGAGAGTTGGCAGGGTTTCCAGACATAACTGGCAAGTGTGGCTCTGCTGAGGTTTGTCTGCATGGATAGTCTTCAGATGAATCTCCAGGACAGCCAGGCTGTTGAAATCTCTCTTGGAGCAATATGGACAACTGTAGGTCACTTTGCCTGACCAGCTTCCATCATCATGATCAGAAGAAGGTGCAAGCTTTCGTCTGCTCTGTCCAGGCTTAAGGGTGGAGTCTGGGGTTGATCCTCTCTCCAGGGAGGCACTGGAATCAGGGGTAGCGCTGCTCATTGATGCCACGCTTCCCAAGACTGGATCAGGACTGGCACTGTGGTTGCTGGAGTCTGGCTGCCGGTGGCTGTCAAGATGGCAATAGACATCCTCTACAGATGGGAACTGCTCAGCGCACATGGGGCACTTGTGTTTCTTGTTGGCATGCGTTCTGTCAATATGGGTGAGTAGAGTGCCTTCATCGCTGAAGATTTCAGGGCAGTGGATGCATTGAAGCTCTGCGCGGTCCGAGAGCTGGGGATGCTGTGTCAGCACGTGTTTCTCAAGTTCATCTGTCTGACTGAATGTCTCCTCGCAGTAATCGCACATGTATAGGTCCTGGTCCTGGTCAGCTACATCACTGCTAGATCCATCTCGCTTACCCTGGTCTTTCTTTGCCAGGTGTTCCTTGTTCTTCCGATGAGCTTGCATGTGGCTCTGGAGAGAGGAGGTGGAAGAGAAGCCACGCTTGCAAATGCTGCACTTGAATGGTTTGCTGGAACTGTGTGTCTTGAGGTGGATCTTGAGATGATCGCTGCGAGAAAATGCTGCCTCGCACTCCTGGCAACTGTACTTCTTGTCACCGGTGTGCAGCTTGACGTGACGATCACGGCTGCGCTTGTGTTTGAACAAACGACTGCAGAAGGTGCATTTGAAGGGCAGCTTGTCACTGTGGATCTGCTCATGGCGCTTCAGGTAGCTAAGGCGACTGAAGGACTTGTCGCAGAACTGGCAGGGATAAGGCAGGCCAGAGCCCCCTTCTTCCTCCCCTGTGCCCATGCCCATATCGCAGCAGCCATCCCCTAGCATCTGTGAAGGCGATGCCACGTCTTTGCTAGAGGGAGAGGACGCCACCCAGGAGAGCCCCGGGTCATCATCACCATCTGCAATGCAAAACACAGACAGAATTAAAATGTTAAAGAGGTAGAGAAAATATCAAAATAGAAGCAAAGAACTAAAGACAGCAAACCCCAAAGGAGTAGAGAAATAAGGACAAATATGTATTTTTTTTATCCTCTTATCCTCCCTCAGCAAACAAGCTCATGCCCATATCCCCCAGATTTGGATCTGCGTTATCATATTTTCATTATGGTCACCAGATTGAAAAGCTTCTCAAAAGTGATTAGAGCACATTCAGAAAGGAAGGCCCTCTTAATGGACAACGCATACAAAATCATAGCACTGGATTATTTATGTTCTTTCGCTGTTTGTGCAAACACACGGCCAGTCTAGATTAATGCAGGCATACATTATACAAAAATATACAAATCGGGTTGCTCTTAATTCTGTCCTGCTTTGTGCAATCTGATGGGGCCTGACACAGTCCACACGTCATCTATTTAGCATCTCAACTAGCAGACTCCGAAGGAAAGCAAGGAAGAGAGCTCATGACTTATTGAGCAGGGATGCTGCGAGCACAAAGTTCCACTGCGGCTCAGACAAACACAGAATTTTCTATCAGTGCACTGTTTGTTTGCTTTATTTCCTCTAAGTTGTATGTTCACTCTTAATGCGTTGAAAAAGCCTCCGGTATAACAGATCCCAAAAAAATGTATGTTTACAGAGGATAACACTCCACATCCCCTAAAAGCTCCATCCGCACTCACAAGCCAAATGTAACAATGGCCTCCTATGCTCAGTATTCTAATTAGAAATGAAAAACCCACTGAAATGGAGTCACAATCTATGACCCAACGCAATGGGAAAAGGGAAAAGTAAAAAAGAACAAAGAAAGTGCATCACCTCAGCGTGTATTGTATAAACTAATAACTTCAACTCCATATGGCAGTTGTAGGATTTTACTTCCGCCCACTACTCTCCCATTACACAAAGGTGAGCACAGCAGAATTTGTAGAAAATAAATTCAAGTGATGAATCGATCCACTTTAAAATGTAGGTACTGTGCAGAACAAATAAATCTCCACGGGGTTTGTGGGTAGAAATTTGTAAAACCATGAATTATGAATTTAGCTCTAAGCGAGAAATGAATTCAGAGCTGGAGTAAAGAAAATGTAAAAAAATAGAGATATCAGTAAAGGAGTAAAATAAGAGAAGAAAGTGTGACATCAGGAAAATACTTAAAGAGGTCATTCTATCAAATGGGAGCCTTTTCCAGGTTAAGGTAATTCAGTTTCAGATTTACCATTTAAGTATTTAATTAATTATGTTGTGGCATCTTAAGCCTTATGATGGGATTTACTTCCCCTACTGTTAACAGAATATAAGAAAAAAGTCATTTAAAAAAAGGCGTTTAGATTTTTTTTTAAATTCACTTCTTGAAAGGATGTCACTGTAAGTATTTTGGCTTATGACATTTTAATACATAACAAAACTATAAATATGCAGTCTTTTAATTAATACATCAACTAAAATAAAAAAATAGAGAGAATACAGACAAAATGACAAGAGTATACACATAATGTCTAATAACAAAAGAAAGTACTCATGTTTGTGCCCATGTGTGTACCCTCTTCTGTACCCCTTTCATTTTCTGTTTCAGTCTCACTCACTTTCTCAGATTACATTTAGCGTAAGACATCCCGGCCCACCTCTCACACACCTCCTCTGCCAATTTCCCCACCCTCCTTCAAGTGCAGTGCCCTCCCCCTGTTCTGTTCTCATGCTTTTGTGTCCGTGTCAGGATAAGAGCTATCCCAACACAACCTAAAACCCTTGCAACACGGGAGAGAAAGTGTTGCAGTGGCCCAATGAAAGAGCCCAGATGAAAAGACCATAAGGGACTTAACCGTGGTGAATTCTTTGGCTGCACAATGAGACCGTGGCCCCTGACAGGCCATTCCCTGATCCAGCCACTGTGGAGGTGAGAGGGGGCGGGTATGGTGGTGACGGTGGGGGTGCCGACTGACAGGTAGGCCGTCCTGCTGAGACACAGACATGTACCACAGTGCAAGAGATACAAAGAAACGCTTGCTTGAGTTCAGAGCCAGAAAAAAGGAGGGGGGAAAAAGAGGCAGAGTAGAGGAAAAGAATGGAACCCAAAAGAAAAAAAAAAAACTCCTGGCACATGTGGTCATTCTGGCGAATTATAAATCTATTAATGCTAATGCAATCCCTCTGACTGCGACAGAATGTGAGAAATCACTTTTGAGAAAGAGGGAGATTATAGTCATTAAATAGCTTTAATCCTCAGAAGTGTGGCTGTCGGAAAATGGAAGATCACATGGCTTTTAGGGGGCTTTTGTCATCTGTCCACCGGGGGACTTGGCAAGAGCACTAAACAGGGTAAGAAATTTCAATGAAAAGTTAAATTAGAAAAGAAACAGAAAGAAAAAAGTGAGGGGGGGGGAAAGAGAGAGAGAAAAGAACTGGCGACTGGAATGGGCGCGAAAACATGGGGCACCTTCCACGCTCCTGTTCTTTCCACATTTACAGGCTTGACCGACCTTCCCTTTCTTTTCAGATTTTCTCCCGCTCTGACAGTTTGTTTCTCACTTGTTCCACATTCCATCCCCAAACTTTCTTTCATGTTGTGACTCATTACCGAATTAACAGGCTGCTCTGGTGGTTGCCCCTGGCGCTGGCCTTCTCCTTGCCAGCCTGTCCCATGTGGAGGGGTGGAGCACAGGATGGAAGGGTGTAGCGAGGGAGGGAATAATGGGAAGACAGGACTGACAGAAGGACACATTCTGATGTCCAGGGATGGGCCTGCCACCCCGCCTCGAACGGGGCCTGGTAATTAGGACCGCGATAACAGAAACACATGGTGATGGCGGCAGCCACCCCAGCACCTAATCTGCAGATAATTCTAGGAGGTTCAAGAGCAGACCCCCATGCCTCCACCGGACCGGGCTGGGCTGAACTACATCGGGGCCAGTTAATGGGCTAGCCAAAGCGCTGGCATGCGGGGCCGGAACCGTGGTGGAAGACGGTAATTAAGACGTGCTCAGTCTGATGTCTGTCCTCTCTCCTCTTTATCAGACACAAGGACAGATAGAAGAAGAGGGGGTGGGAGTCAGATAGAGAAGGGGAAAAAAGAGATCCCCTCCATCTCTCCCAACACCAGAGCTGTGGATTTTGTGAATGCCCCTACCGACACGAGCCAAACGTCAGAGCCAAAACAGGCTAGTGTGTTCATTAGCGCTTGGAGGCATATACAGCAGACCCACACTTATGACATATAGCACTGCTGTTCCCCTTCTGGAACAACACACTATCCAAAACAATACAGCCGTTCTACAATGATTAACACACTGAAATTTATGCTACATGTGAGACGAGGTTAAATATGCCCACTTCGACAACAACCGCACCAACACTAAACCAGTTTCACATTCATTCCAACATATTCTATTCAAACTTGACAAATGAAGGCAAACATTCTGGTTTTGGCTTAATTAATCTCATCATCCATCTAGGTTAGATGCCACTGCTAACATCTCACTTAGTCCTAAAATGCTTTTTAAGTATTTTGCTTCAGAAATACCCAGAAAGTGCAGTTGTGGAAAACCAGAAAACAGTGTATTTTTCACCAAAATGTGTATTTTTGCTGGAGAAGCTTAATAATTTTCCACAAATGTTTCATTTCAGAACTACACCCAGAACCTATTCTAAAGTATAAGTATGTTATCAGTGACCTAAACGTCAACATGCTAATGCTGTTAGCCTCAAGCTATGCTAATTATAATAGTAATGGACCTTAGCAAGGGAAAATGGCATATTAAATTTGACAAAAATGAGGCTAGATGTAGAGCCTGTACAAGGTTGTTTCATAGCGCTAATTGTTCAGCTGATGAAACACTAAAATTACCTCATTCCAAAAGAGTCCAAACAAAACAAAAATTCAGAAGACAAGGTATGATTAGACATGACTTAGGACCTTAAGATATGACACATGGGCGGCGCTAGGAAGGGGCTAGCAGGTGCTCCAGCACCCCCAAGAAAAACCAAAGCACCCCCATAAAAAATAAAATAAAATAAAAACATTTGACTCATAACACATGCATAACTACTGCAATGCAATACACCGTGACGTGATTTGCAGTCACACATTTCGTAATGTCAGCATTTTATTTTAAAAATGGATCAGTTCCTTGTGCCAAGTAGGCCTGCCCCCGACTAAAGATTTTTCTAGTCAACTAGTCGCACGTTTATATTAAATTGATTAGTATAATAACCTACTAAACCATCCTTTAATATAGGCATTTAAGTGTAGCCTATTATAGCCTATTCCGCGCTCAAGCACATGCATAAAGCTTGCCGCAAAGCACCAGCTAAAGTAATGATTATGAATGCATCGGGGGAAAAGACGACATTTTAATTTTTTTAGTAATAAACTAGTGGTTTCTCAGTCAGACTCGCTGACTTGCCATCTCCACAGTAATGGACGTGCCTTTAATAGCCTAGAGTAATGCACCTATATGGACTACATAATCAGAGAAGATTTATTTTTTATTTTAATTTGTTTGTTTAATAGTAGACATTTCAAGCTTTCTGTAGATTTATTTCTTATGTCTGTGAGCCAGTTCATTGTAGTGATGCGCTCCATTCACAGAGACTGCATGAGATGACAGAAAGCACATCCAAAAAGGAGTATTTTAAGTTCTTTCCGCAGGTGAAAAAATAAATAAATAAAAAAGATTGCGCGGGTGCCCCCATGTCATAGTAAGCGATAATACTCCCACACTCCTCATAAACATTTGAAATGCACCTATATATGCGATTTTATTATTCATAAAAAAATTATAATAATAATAACAACCTGTTTTGGTCATATTTACAATTAATTGCCCAGCTCCCCCTATCATTGATCTAGCACCCCCTCAGCACCTGCGTTCAAAATTCTCTGGCGCCGCCCCTGATATGACAACCTATTGAATGGACATTACACCTAAGAATCACATCAGGATTTTTATTCATGTCAGATTAAAAATGGTGCCTATCCCTAATGCTGCAAATCGGCAAACTTTATCAATATTATTTAAATCAACGGTACATAATACAAACTATGATAATGTAAACAAATATTTTGTCAATTTTTCAACAAAAAAAAAACGAAACTATTTATTTATTTATTTATTCTACAAGTAAGGACAACGGTGCCTATAACCGGGTGGAAAAAAACACACAACTTTTTTATAATTAAACTAATTCAATTCTGCCATAAATGTTTAACAGACATGCAGCAGAACTCAAAGTCAAAGCTTAAAAAAAAGCAACGCAACAAATTTCCTACTGGTGACTTCTAGGTGGTGTTCATGTGCACTCAACTCATAAATATAATCATTCCGACATGTTGCAATATAACAACATAGGGAAAAGCGATTTGGTAGAATCATGGTCTAACTAGACCTGAGTCTTATCACTTCACCTAGTCACATTCCACATCCCTAACCTCTCACCCCTCCTCCACCTTTGAGCCTGGCCCCCTGCCCAAAACCTCCACCTTTCCCAGCAGCCCCCCTGCCCAGCTCACAGGCCCTTCCCCCTGGCCCTCTGCCCACAGCCCGGGGCAGGAGAGACACACTGTAGGGGGCAGAAAAACAACTTCCACCCGGGCTCCCACTGGGCAACCCAGCACGCCGGCCAGACAGGCCTGAAGCAAGAGCCAGGGGAAAACAACTTCCAGAGTATAAACACTATAGGAGTTTTTACTGGCAGTTCATCTTAATTCTCTCCGTTCATCTCTCTCGTTTCTTTTTCTGGGCTTCTCGCGGAGACCTCCCTCTTCCCTATCTTCCTTCCTTCCTCTCTCCCCTAGGCAACAGGACAGTCATAACCAAACACAACAGAGGACAAAGCTATGTTGCTAAGAGGGTAAGAAAGAGTGGAAGAGCGAGGACAAGAGAGAGAGAACGAGAAGGGAAGGGGGACGGCACGCAGGAACTGACCACATGGCCAGCAGTCCTCTGGGAGTAGAGTCTCTGAGACCAAACACCTGTTTACCGAAACTGAAATACACACACACACACACACACACACACAAGCAAACCGACTCCTGTATTTCTCCCCCCAACTGTTTTGCCGTGTTCCTTTGGGTTTCTATGCTGACACACTCTCTGCCTCTGCCGTACCCCACCGCTGCTCAAGGGAGACAGTCTGTCAGGGGCCTGGTCCTAGTGGACACACAAACACGCACATACACACAAACTCATGTTTGCCGTCCCTAACGGTCTCTGCTCCATCAAGCTGACACTCTCCAGTCTGTACTCGCAGGACCCCTGGCATTGCTCTCGGTACCCTACAGGGGGCTCCAGGGACACAGTCTGTTAGGGGTCTTTTCCTAAAGGACACAAACACGCAAACACATGCCAAGGTGATGTCATTGTGTAGCCAGTCTGTCAGGAACCATAATCCTGGAGGAAACCCATGTATTTACACTCATATGTACCCTAGCGCACACACACACATATGCGTACTGCAGTGATGTCACAGGACGGACTGTCTGTCAGGGGCCGGAATCCTGGAGGACACACACTCTTGCTGCCCACGGCCCATATGGAGTAGTTGGCGCCCATAAGCGTCCGAGCAGCCGGACTCATTCCCAGGGCAGAAGGTGAGGGGTAGGGGGTTGGGAAGGCAAGGACAGCTGACAGCCTGCTCCCCATCTCCCCTCTGGCGACCCCCAGGTGAGGAAGAGAAATGGAACACGTTCTGGAGCCTGACCACTCACTCACCTCTAGAGACCACAGAGTGCTGTACAGATGGGTGCAGTGCTAACATGACGACAAGAGAGGCTGGAGAGAGGACAGGAAATGATGGGCAGAAGAATGAGCAGATCGCTGACTTCAATGTGATACCACATGTTTTCCACACTAGGGCTAGGAAAAATATAGATTTTTTTAGACTGATTGCAAAAATCACATTAATTTGAACAATCTTCATATCAATTCTTAAAATCTCCAATTTTTTGACTGAGATGCCCAATCCAGGGTCTGTGTAGCTCTGTGACCTCGGATTTGGGCCGCCATTCCGTATCATAATTTATGAATAATATAATTGGATTTACATTAATAATTTTGGCCCACTGCCTTCAATCAAGTTTTTGTTTTTATAGCAAAAAGTTCGGAAATTTCTGCTCTATGCACTCTACTTTATGCAGAAAGATCATTTTATTCATATCTTTATTAAAATAATAAACACACACACAAACATAACAGAAATTATACCAAAGTGAAACGATGATCAAAGTGATTGGGCAGTTACTTAAAATAGAGTTACTGTAAAAGATCAACTGGATTAATTAAATAAAATAAAATGAATTGCAATTGAATCTAAATCTAAATAACCTCAATAACTGAATCAAAACTGAACATGAATCAAATCAAGAACTATACTGATACCAGGTCATAAACCCCCCAAAAATGTGCATTAAGGATGCATAGAAGCCCCAAAGGAGACACTCAAGCGCACCCTTATGAAACCAAAAATTACAAATGGTACACATCAAGTACATCATTTGGGACAGGGCCTCTGACTTGAGCGTTTGCTAATGAATGAAAATTTTTTTTATTTTTTTGGTTCTGTGACATTGTTTAACATCTGCAACAGATGCTGTAAATAACTATTGAAAACAACTCCAACTCTGCCTTTGTTAACAGGTGCAAACAGCAGACTGACTGTTTCACATCTACAATGGAAATGCATGCCGCAGAATACTGCCCCATATTAGAGTTCTACTGTAATTTTTTGTCTTTATAAATTGGAGGAGCAAAATTATTTTCAATGGTAATTGAGAGCATGCCACAGATGTTGCCGATAAAGCTTACCTTGTATTTACCCCAGAACACTCCTTTAAACACTAACCAGACACAGATGAAATCACTTCTAAAGCCTTTCTACAGAAGATAAAGTTGCTGTAAACCCAATTAAAAGCCTTCAGCCATTAATAATGTTTAGATGCGGAAAAGCCAATGGCATTTTAGCGAGGATGATTTACACGCTAAGCATTTTTAGGGGCGCAAAGGTGAAACGTAAGTACTCTGTGTGTGTCTGACGGAGAGAGGGAAGGTGAGATGAAGGAGAGATAAAGACTGAGGGAGAGGTTGCGTGACGAGAGGGGCACTGGCAGTGGTTAAGCTCCGTTTGACTCTTGTGTTGCTCAGTCTGCGCGAGCGGCGGGGGCCCGCACTGTTAAACAGCTGCAGATTAATTACATGTGAAGTGTACCAAAACAAGCCTCTTCACAACTCCAGCATCAGAGATGAGACGTTCGGCTTCTGCCGCTCTCTTTTCTCTCTTTTGCTGTTTTCCTTCAAAGTTTGGCTCCCTTTGCTGTACTTGCTACGTTCGGTTGAGCATAGAGTGACGATGTCACTGAGTGTACGAGAAAGAAAGTTTGTTCTATCTAGCTTGTCATTTTAGAAATGATGAACATTGCCTGACTTTCACACAACCGCCCACTCATTCGTTAGATCATGAATACAACATACACTAGTTAAAAAGTCTATTATGCTCATCATAGATGCAATTATTTAATCAAAACTACAGTAAAACAGCAATACTCTGAAGTATCATTACAATTTAAAATAACTTTTCTATTTTAATATTTTATAAAATGTTTTTAGTGTCAGGATCCTTCAAAAATCATTCTGATATGCTGATTCGGTGCTTATAGAAACATTTCTAATTATTATCAATTGTGCTGCTTGATATTTGTGTGGAAACATTATTTTTTCAAGATTCTTTGATTAATATAAAGTTTAAAAGAACAGCATTTATTTGAAACAGAAAGTGTATTTAATGCATCCTCACAGATTAAAAGTCTTAATTTAATTTAAAAGAAAAAATATGAATCTCAATGGTAGTGTAGTTCATTATATTATAAAAAAAAAAAGAGGGGGAAAAAAACGCATATTACACTGTGTATCAAAGGATTAAAAAAAACAATTTTAAATCAATTTCCATAAAATTTGTTTTTAATCTTGTTTTAAAGCACATATGGATATGGTTAGGTTATTATTTATTTATTTAACTGTTCAGACTACAAAAAACAAAACAGATTTGAGTCAAATACACAAAAAACCCTGGAAAACGTTTTGGCGACAGCACTCATTTGATGTCTCTCTTGATCACTCTTTTTGTCTTCTGTCTGGTAGTTGTGTATGTCACAGGTTTTACTGGTTGGGAGTGTACAGTGAGTGCAGTCAGGTTCCCACTGTGTACAGAGTCAATGGGAAGCAGCTGCCTGCCTAGCCATGCAGGAAAGCGGTGCTAAACAAGCACTTTGTTCCCTTCTAGAGTCCCACACACACAAACGTCTACCTCACATAACCTGGAACATGACCCTCCATCGCTGAGATGTGCATTTGCGTGTGTTTGTATGTGTTTTGTGAGTGAGAGCGAGAGAGCATGTGCATAACAGATGGGAGAGAGGAGAGAGAGAAGGTGAATGTGTTTCAATGTGTCCCTGTTCATTTCTCCCATCACTTACTGGGGCCATGGGGGCACCAGAGGAAAAAATATAAATAAATAAATAATATACATTTTTATTATTATTTTAAATTTTTTTGCATTGACACTACAGGGGCCATGGGGCACCAGAAGAAAATAAATAAATAAATACTTAAATATTTTATATACAGTGGGTACGGAAAGTATTCAGACCCCCTTAAATTTTTCACTCTTTGTTATATTGCAGCCATTTGCTAAAATCATTTAAGTTAATTTTTTTTCCTCATTAATGTACACACAGCACCCCATATTGACTATTATTATTATTTCTACATGATAGTGTAGTGATAAATAATAATAATTATTATTATTATAATAATAACAACATTTAAATATATATACTGTATGTGTTTTCTATTAAGATTTTTTATATTTAAAAAAACTAAAAATTTTAAATATTTAAACATATGCGTTTAATTAAAAATATATGCCAATCAAATTCTACTTGGCTCAAAAATCTTAGGAGGTGTGTCTTCTGAATTTACAAAATACTATGTGCCCCAAAAACCATGAACTACCTTAAAAATTGTGGTCTAGTGAACATGCTTGATACAAACTAGATATGGTAATAATTTCTCTATCTGAAAGTAAGTCAAAGCCCGGCCCCCCAAAAAAATCTGGCAGGTCCTGTCACTGACAGTGTGTGGTATATGCAGAGGTTCTGCAGTCTACAGTGTCTGTCTCTGACCACCCCTCTTTTTTCCCTGAACTCAATCAGCCAAACCTCATTGTTAAAAATAGTCAATGTGCCCGCAGGCTCCTGAGCTACAGGAGGAGGCTAATGGAGAACGCTTCATGCTAACTACAATGAGCACACCCTGCCATCCACATCACAAAACTTAGCATTACTTATGCTAAATATGATTGAACAATTAGCTGTTAGCACACTGCCCAAATTCAGTGTAAAAATGGGCGTGATAGTAATAGCCATCGCACTTAGCTTAGCATATAACTGTCTCTGGGGCATGACAGGCTAAGCACCTTATTTCTGATGAGTGTTTAATCCACCTCAAGCCCTCAAACAAGTGCTCCCAGCTGACAAGTTGACACTACAGTAATCCACTTACACCTGCACAAACCCGCAGTGCAGGAGATGACCACTGGAGCAGTGTAGGGCACTAAAGAGCTGGAGCCAAATCAGACAATCCATTTTTATTCATAAGCCAAAAGAGCTACAGTTGAATAAGTTGAAAAAGAAAGAAGGGGAACAGGAATGCAGGCTGGATTAGAATCTGTCACCCCATAAACCAACTGTAAAGAACTACACTGTATGGGATTTGTGCTGAGCAGTGTTTCCTCAACTCTGATCCTGGAGTAACGCAATGATGAGATGAATCAGGTGTATTTGATTAGGAAGAGGCAAAATGTGCAGTGCTGGAAGTAATCCAGGACCAGGGTTGGGAAACACTGCCATGTGTATCGCCCCCTACAGTCAGGTGAGGGGAGAACAGGTAAAGATTGCTATTTTATAGAGTTATACTGTATGTCTGCATGTGCCTTTTTTAAAATAATAAACCTTTTCCTTTAAACTGAATACACACACACACACACACACACACGTGTGTGTGTGTGTGTGTGTGTGTGTGTTTTTGATATCTTTTATATATCTGTATCTATACACATTCTGAAATGAACAAGTTTAGGGGCAGTATGATTTTTTTATTTTGAAAGAAAGAAATTAATAGTTTTATTCAGCAAGGATGAATTTAATTTATCAAAAGTGATACTAGAGAGTTTTACATAGTCACAGAAAATGTCTATTTCAAATAAATGCTGTTCTTTTGAACTTTAAACTATTCAGTCGTAATAATATTTCACATTGTTACTGTTTTTACTGTATTTTTCATCAATCAAATGCAGCCTTGGTGAGCATAAAAGACTTATTTCGAAAACATGTAAAACTTTTGAGCAGTAGTGGAGTACAGGAGTGCAGCGAGTTCATTCAGTGAAGGATTCATCTGACTGATTCAAACTGATTTTGTGAATGATTTATTAAAAGAACTGGCTCATATGAGTCATTCATTCTTGAATCCAAGTAAACTAGCAGCGCTGTTTGTTTTTAAGTGCAGCACGCAAAGACAATACAATAGAAAGGCGTGTTTTCTTGACAGTTTTTGAACTTTATCTCATCACACTCAATTCAGACAGCAGGCTGACACAACATGAGCTAATGTATAATATTGCACTTCAATATCTAAGCTATAAGAGGAGGTGAGAGCGGGGGGGTTAAGGCTGGGGCCCTCATGAGGCTCCTGGGCCCTGGGGACCCTCCACACAGGCAGAGAGAGGCAGGTACCTCCTGCCCATGCTGCCACAGAGGGAGCCATTGGCACCTCAAGGGACCCCCAGAACTGAGAGGAACACCTGGACCTGCCATTAGTCACACAGACTGGGAGAGCAGACAGACGGTAAGCTGGAGATCTGGAGAGAAAGACATCACATACACACGTGCATATAGGCCTACACACAAGAACTACACATGCAAACACATGCTTTGACATTAATGCACAAACACTTGAGTAAAACAGGAACTAGCACATGCAGAACCGCGTATATAACGTCAACACACAAACAGCGAAAAAACCTGACAGACACACACACACACCCACATGAGTTAATGAAAAGGTGTCACGAATATTAAGAGGCATAAAAGTACAGGGCAGCCACACTATAAAAAAAACACTAAAACACACATTCATGTGCACAGATACACACACGCTGTGAGGCAGGGTGAAGGAGACACCTGGACGGCAATGTGATGAATAAGGACAGGATAATTACTGTGGTATTAAACGGTGCACTCCCCAGGGTGACACCAGAGCACCCAGCCGGGGTTCAAGGACGCAGAGAGAGCTGCACCTCAGCACTGTCATTACAGCAGCACACACGTACGGCCTCTCACTGCCTGTCTGCTGCTCAACCGCTCACACACTCCAATACGACACATATAAACACAAACAGCTGCACCTCACCACTGTCATTACTGCAGCACGTCTCTCTTTTCAGAATAGAACAGAATCTGTTCCACACACAAAAACTATAATACAGCTTCAGAAAACTTTTATCACATGAGTCTGATGAACTGCATTTATGGTATTTGGACGTTTTTGGACATCATTCTAGGGCTGGTCCGAATACAATTTTTTGAGCTTCGAAGCTTCGGAGGGAGGGGGCTGAACATATTCTTCTTTCTAATAAAGGCAGGAATCTCTGTGTGTCTGTCTGTCTGTTTGCATTTTTATTATGTCGAGAACCGTTCATCCAATCGACTTCATGCGTGGCGGGTGTGTTGCTGCGGACCCAAGGGAGGGCAGTGTCGCATTTTGGTGCAATATGGACACGCGACAAGTTCAGAATTAATAAACTTTTAATAAACTACAGAACAGCGCGAGCCAGAAGCAGCGCGCCTCATGTGGGCAGGGCTTTTATGCTCCGAGAACGGACACTGCACTAGTGATACAAAACACTCAGGTCTGTTAAGAGCAATACTTTTAATAAGGTAGCCTAACATTTTTCTATCAAACAAATCACTCTCAAATCAGAAATTAGCAGCACAGTAGCTAATTACTGACACCGTATAGGGTAGGCTATTTAAATAAAAGAAGAACGAAAAATAAATGAACAAAGTTCAATGAACTGTAATAAATAAAGAACACGGTAGCATACTTTCGATAACAGCATCACACATTTTAATTAACGAACAGTTTAAATAAAATTAAATGAATTCCCTTATATAGAATAAAACAAACTGTAATAGGCTAAATAGAACAAGGTAACTGGGGATGTACCTACAGACAAATATTAGGCTGGGCTACTGTACGTTTTTTTTATGACTGCCGTATTCGCAAGTATTTTCCAAGCAAATTAACTGCACGTTTTTATCATGTGTAAAATTACTGATTAACATGGTGGATAAAAGCAGCTCGTTTTTTTTACACCAACAATATACTATAGGCGTACTACTTACAGAACTCAGGTGATTTTTCAAACTTG
>NW_015629065.1:1979432-1980145 GCF_001515625.1 Sinocyclocheilus rhinocerous
TAAAGGGTAGGCTATTTAAATAAAAGAAGAACGAAAAATAAATGAACGAAGTTCAACGAACTGTAATAAATAAAGAACACGGTAGCATACTTTCAATAACAGCATCACACATTTTAATTAACGAACAGTTTAAATAAAATTAAATGAATTCCCTTATATAGAATAAAACAAACTGTAATAGGCTAAATAGAACAAGGTAACTGGGGATGTACCTACAGACAAATATTAGGCTGGGCTACTGTACGTTTTTTTTATGACTGCCGTATTCGCAAGTATT
Organism: Sinocyclocheilus rhinocerous; assembly: GCF_001515625.1. Taxonomy (NCBI): domain Eukaryota; kingdom Metazoa; phylum Chordata; class Actinopteri; order Cypriniformes; family Cyprinidae; genus Sinocyclocheilus; species Sinocyclocheilus rhinocerous. Next base: position 1,979,710 of record NW_015629065.1, read on the forward strand.
TTCCAAGCAAATTAACTGCACGTTTTTATCATGTGTAAAATTACTGATTAACATGGTGGATAAAAGCAGCTCGTTTTTTTTACACCAACAATATACTATAGGCGTACTACTTACAGAACTCAGGTGATTTTTCAAACTTGTGCTGTTGTGGTAGGCCAGTTTGAAATCGCATATTTGGCACACTGCCTTTGTTATGTCCTCAATCAACATAAAGTAGGGGTGTAACGATTCACTCGTTTTATCGATGCATCGATTACAAACCCTGATGATGCATATGCACCGATCTTGAAACATGGATTTTGAATCGTGAATCGTCGATTTCGGACAGTAATCGATTTAAAATGCTAAGAATCGAATGAATCGCGATTTCTATAGCGATTCAATGCTTTCAAAATATATACACATTAAATTACTACAAGCACGAATTAATGGAGAC
>NW_015629065.1:1981012-1983977 GCF_001515625.1 Sinocyclocheilus rhinocerous
GCACTGAAAGAGAAGTGATCTCGCGCTCATAGACATGCCAGGCTATATCTGCAGCTAAGCTGAATAAAAAGCAGAATGAACTGAAACGTTAAGACAATAAACACTATAAATAAATAAAATGTATGAATGATGCAGTGCTAATTGATACATAATTTAGTACAGTACAGAAACTATAAAGTATATTTTCTACCTTATTCTGTGCAGAAAATTGAAATAATTGTTTGTAGTATATAAAAAGATCATAAAATTGCCATTAGGAAAAAAATATAGATTACAAATGATTGATTATTGTCCAGCAGTGTATTTGATTTCTTATAGCAATTTCAAAGTAAGAGATAAGAAAATAATTCCTTGTAAAAAAAAAAATCATAATAAAACATACATACATAAAATTATTGTATTTGACATTTCTGTCACTTCTGAAATGATGGCTAAGCCCCTGGTGTGACAAAATGTTTGCCATAGCATCATTAAACTAGCATCATTAAACTCGCTGACTACCCAAAGATTCACAGCCCTAATTTAAAGTGCTCACACACAGCTGAGTTCTTCGGCATTTTTGTCTTCTCTTCCAGATAAACTGAATCATGACCTTCATGACGTTCACTAATGGGCGATTTATATTCAAGTGCGAATGAGAACAGTTTCACGGGGGATGCCAGGTGTTCGAGAAAAGAAAAAAAATTTGAATCTCAAAATTGAAAATTGAATGCCAACCCACCAAACGAATATTCGAATAATCGAATATTCTGGTCCAGCCCTACATCATTCATTCCTAATTTGTTGTATGGGAAAGGATAGCTTGGATATCCTAACTAGCATCTCTTTTTGCATTTCACAGAACAAAGTCATACCACACCAGGGTAGAGAAACATCAATCAAAAGACAAGAAGAACAGAAAATCTGAAAAATCACACACACACACAAAATCTTTCAACAAGCAAACAGCAAAGTCACAACGGACCGCCTGTCTGGGATCCGTTAACAAAAGCTGATCGCTGGACCATACCCAAACCCGCTCTGATAGCGCCTATCAGATTTGCGCGTTCATAGAATCTCACACCGGCCCTTTAACGTTGCCGGAGCGCTATGTGGTGTGGCAATTAGCCCAAAAGAATAGCCACACCAAATAGCAAATCAACCCAGCATTATGCTAACAATGCCATTACTTTACAAACAAACACAACCCCCACTTCCATGCACGCGGGAGGCTATGGATCAATGCCCGGCGGGATGCGCGCTAAACAACGGACAATGCGCGACCGCCAACAGGTGAGGACCGCTTATTCACTTTGGACTGTTTTCATCAGTGGATTATTATTTTTGTTAAACCTATGCACTCCCTGAGACTCTCTCCTACACACACAATGTTAAGAACACGCATTAAACTAAAACACGTCGCCTGTATCTGGTTTCTCCACTGTTCAAACGCAAAAAAAGGACGCCAGGACGACCCAAAGAGTGGCCAGCCATTAGCTTTGTGGGTTTATTTCACTTTTAACACAGTGACAGAGGGGGCAAAAAAGAGCGCCATGCCTTTAATCAAGGTCACGAGGACGGAGAAAACACCAAATAAACTAGCAAACAGGAAGGAAATATCCATATCAAGTTCAATGTGGTTGTCAACAAAAAGGACGCAACTTTAAAACAAAACGGAAGGTGGGGAGAGAGAAAATTCTCTTTGTGTATTAAAGAGCGCAAACTGTCTCCATCAAAGGGGGCTCAGCCGGGGGAAAAGGAGCGGCAAAGAAAAGAAAGGGAGGACGAGACAAAGGTACAGCGAGTGGGGAAAAAAATCTGCCCGACATGAAACAGATCAAAGGCTGCGGTCGGGAGAAAGGGAAGCCAGGGGGTCCAGTAATTACGGCCCACATCCGCTAAAGCGTGGGGAGAGGGAAAGAGAGGATGGAGGCAATGTGAAAACTTCTCCAATCCATTGGCTCCTGGGGTTGCCTTTGCGCTAGTCCTTCACACACACACTCTAACCCCTACCAGGACGCACAAATGCTGCCAGATCCCGTTCTGGCCCTCCCCCTCGGCCTGCAAGGCCCCGGCCCATGCGGGGAGCCCCCCTGCTGGCCCACGAGGGGGATGGCTGTCCACTGAGACTGGATGACTTGAAAAAAAAAAAAAAACTTTTTGTTGGGAACTTCTAGCATCGCCCCAGGGGCTGTTCTCTGGGAAGGAGAAGCAAGCTGACCTCCAGACAGACGTGCATTCAAACATACAATGTGTATAGACATTCACACATATGTAAAATGCATGAAATGCACATGCAAGCATGAATACAAATGCCTACTCATATATGAATAAAAAAAGTCAGCTCATACACATACACATACACACACAATGAGGCACACCGTGTGGTAGAGGGCAGCGTGACGGGTGCAGTAGATCAATGGCGACCACTAGCTGCTCGGACTCCACGGCAGAAAAAAGGATTGCAGTGGGACTAACAGTAAAAGTGCAGCCCCATCCTGACATCAAATGCGGCCCCGTCACCACTTTTTAATAACGCGGGAGAACAGAAACATTAAAATGGCTTCAACGATGATCCGGCTTTCATGTACGCCCTCCCTCCTTCTTCCTACCCTATTCCTATGGAAGAACTTCAGGGATGTGTGTTGCCTTCATCAATGGCATGCTATCAAACTCAACCACTGGAGAGGTGTGGGTTTAATCATTAAAATCACTTACAACTACAGTTATATTTTTTTAATGCAAATGTGATGAGGAATAAGTCCCTGCCATGATGCTAGGATGGTCTATGTAGGGTGCTCTGGGTGGTGGGTGGTTGTGTACTGGTCCAAGTTAAAGGGTTAGTTCACCCCAAAATGAAAATTCTGTCATTAATTACTCACCCTCATGTCATTCAAAACCCGTAAGACCTTCGTTCATCTTCGGAACACAAATTAAGATATTTTTGATGGAATCTGAGAGCTCTCTGACCCTCCATAGACAGCAA
>NW_015629065.1:1987957-1992314 GCF_001515625.1 Sinocyclocheilus rhinocerous
CCCGAGTTACGTCTTCTGCCATTTTGGAGAGTACCCAAAAACGTAATCAGCGTTGTTTACATTAGGGGGGGAAAGTGCGCGCATGAATGTAATCGGTGTAATCAGCGGTGTTTACACTTAGGGTAAAGCGTGCGTATGCGTTGTGATACTCTCCAAAATGGTGGAAGACAGTAACTCGGGGGAGAAGAATTGTTGAATAAAGTCGTCATTTTTGTTTTCTTTGCACACAAAAAGTATTCTCGTAGCTTCGCAAAATTGAAGTTGAGCCACTGATGTCACATGGACTGTTTTACCGATGTCCTTGCTACGTTTCTGTCTGGGAACATTTCAGTTGCGTTGCTGTCTATGGAGGGTCAGAGAGCTCTCAGATTCCATCAAAAATATCTTAATTTGTGTTCCGAAGATGAACGGAGGTCTTACGGGTTTGGAACGACATGGGAGTGAGTAATTAATGACAGAATTTTCATTTTGGGGTGAACTAACCCTTTAAAGAAGATCAAATATGGCAATGCAAGTCTACTTGATTTTTATCATCCACTAGGCAAAAACAATACAAGGCTCAACGGCCTACAAAAACAATCACTTGGCCACCCGAAAAAATAAATAAATAATTAAATAAATTCTAACATCCAAAGTGTATTAATAAATGTACAGCCATACATTGTAGTTATAATTTCCAACTTTTTAAAAAGCTCTTTTTTATTTTTATTTTTTTTATCTTATCTTTTTGCATTTTTATGTAAACAAATGTATTTTTACATTTTTTTTTACATTTAATAATCAAACGAAATTTTTAAATTTAATTTACTTTATTCAATGAAAAATTGTAATACTTCTAGCAAACATAAAAATATACATATTAACTAGAATATAAATAGAAATTGATTATTCTTTTGTGGTGGAGGAGCCAGTGAAAATGTTGGCAGGGAAGGCTAAAGTCATACTGTTGAGCACTTTATACAAGTAGCTAGGTAAGGTTTTATGGGTTTGTATAAAAATATGACCAATAATCAAAAGAGTACGAAAGCACTAATACACTTATACCTGTTCTTAAACACTTAGTTTAGGAGCAATTTAAAAAATAAGGACAGAAGATGTGCAAATTACGGCAGAGGTGTTGCTATACATAGGAATAGAAGAAAAGAAAAGCAAAAGCACAAAGCCAATATGGAAGGGTGCATTTCCTGCTGCACAAGCTCGCACACATGCCCCAAAATTAAATTAATATGACTTTTTTTTTTTTAATTAAATCAAACCCCCAAGTGTTTTATTACTTACTTGTGTTTCCAGCCATTAAGAGACTGCATTACTAAAATATGAATAATTAAGGACATATGGGTATTATTACGTAGGAGCAAAAAAAAAACAATCGCTCATACCTTATTTCATTTGGAAGAAATGTTATCTCTGGAAAGTGTCTGACAAGGGCCTCTGATGTGTCTGAGCAGTGAAATGACTCGTTGAGAGAGAAATACAAGGGGTCGGTCTATATCGGGCAACAAGTCACGCCATCCTCACTAAACTGTCTCTTCACTTCATGACTGCTGCTGCAGAGTTCATTTTCCAACTCTCCTAAGTTCTGAAATATCGCATTCAGGATTTTTCATTGATTGCGGATTGTGGCCAAAATTAGATTTAATACTTGGCTCTGGCTTCCAGTGCAAATAGTGGAACAACTTCTTGTCTATGCACAATTGGATCTCTATAGTGTCCTGCCAAGCTTCTCTGACATGCACATATAGCAGTTTTGAGGCTCTGGGGTAATGATGCTGCCTCGTCTAAATCAAGAAGTTTATCAGTTCTGACCCAAACCGGTGGTGGAAACTCTCCATCGTAACCTAATCACAACAAAATCACCACTGATTCCTCTGTTATCCCACAAGACACTGGGCTTGCTTTCTGCTCTGAGGGTTTCGGTTACTGATGGTCCATGATTTGGACAGCAGATTTGTATTGTCTTTTAGCTCAATTGGTCTCTTAAAGCCAAAAGTCACATTTAACTGAGCACAAAAAGTCTCAAACAAAATCATAGGGGGAAAAACAAGGGATGGTTTTTGTCACAAAACTAAATAATTTTTGTTGTTGTAGTTTTTTGTGGGGTCTTTCGTGTTATTTTTGAACTGCCAAATACAACAGAACTCACTTACATGAGCAAATAGCCACAAATAATCACAATTTTCCTATACCTTTGACTTTTTATGATGTAAAAACATTCACAATGTTTAATAATAATCCTGCACCTGGAGTGTACATATATTAAATATTTTGACCAGCATAAGCATATTTGACCATATTTGAGACGGGGGGCAAGAAAGAAAATTTTTTATATATATATATATACATATATATATACATATATATATGTATGAAATAAATAAATAAATAAATAAAAGCAAAATATTTTTTTTCTGACGTAAGCGTCAAAACAATGCCCTACCGTATTGCAACGCATCAAAGCAGTCAATCCAACACAGTCAAGAATAACTTAAAGAGGTTGCCACCGTTTAGTAAACTGTGGACTAGCTTGGCTCTTCCTGTTGACTTGAATGGTGCTGCTTCCCGTTTGTCAGTTGATGGCCTTTCATTTTTAACCAGAAATGTGCACACTGCTTTTCTAATGTTCACTGAAGTTTTCCGTGTCTTTTTCCCATGTCACTTGAAATGTGTCCGTTTTGAATCGTTGTTACCAAAGGCGAGACACGTGAGGAAAAAATAAACGATCAGTTGTGGGACTATATTCGGTCATAAATCGCACACCATTGATTGTTGAACTTTCTACCGTCCGTTACTGGAAATTAAATTAAATTACGGATTGATATGTCCAGATCTCAATAAAGTTTACACACGCTTTTGGTCCGTGAATTAGATCTCAGGACGCGCGCTGTCTGTGGAGGTTTGCCCAGGACCGGTTCCAGAATTAAATCAACATATTTTATGTTCCGTCCATTGCCAATCACTGCTATTTCGAGAGTGAATCCCGCATAAATATGCGGATGTCATTCCCGAAACTTTGCAGGGTGTAGCCTATGTGTCCGAAAAACGAAAGTTTCATACAAATTCTGAATGGATTATACCCTAGAAAGTGTGCAAAGCGCGCTCCCTTTATCACTAAAAAGCATCACTCATCTTCGTTCATCGTGATCTTACAAAGTTCCCTTATAATCAATGAAGCTCTCTAAACTGCACAATGAATCTCTTATTTACATCGAGTCTGCACTTAGTCATGAGATGATTCACTAGCGTGCAAAACTGCACTTAAAAACTGAGGCGCTTTCAGCAGTGAGTGAATTCTGACAAAACGTTTCTGATTGGCCATTGCGTTCAAGAAATCAACAGATATGGCTGTGATTTTTTACATTGCTCAATGCTGCAAAAACACGTTGAGGGTATTTAGCGCTTGGCTAAGCGCTCCAATTGCAGCGGGGCCGACATCAGGGATTCCATGACTAACATTAGGGGGATTGCCCCCCCTAATGTCGCCCATGTGTATATATATATATATATATATATATATTAGGGGTGGAACGGTTCAAATTAAGCAGACAAACGAAACCGCATTTTACTCTTATATTGTTAGTTCTGCTGTTTATTTGTCTGCTGCCTCCATAATTGTAAACCCTTGTTTTAGCCAAATTGTAAGGCCGCAATTAGGGGTGGAACGGTTCAACTTACTCACGGTTCGGTTTGTATCACGGTTTTAGAGTCACGGTTTCGGTATGTGCCATGTTCAGGGAAAAACTATGTCAAATAAAAAATTAAGAAAATACGAATAATCTACCTAACTACAAGCAACAGCACAAATAAATACAATAGAGTACTCTAAATACAATAGAGTACACTGTAAATAAAATAAACAGTGATTTTCAGTTTTTTTTTAGGTAGGTCTAACATTAGTTTTTAGTTACAGAAATTGAATAAAGTAATCAAATGTAAAACAGCAATGCATATTTGACTGTATAAATTAAAGATTAGTCTTTATTAAAGTTACAAAAGCTATTCAGTCAAGAGCAGTGAGTGATTTCTTTGTTGTTGCTGTTTGATTAATATTAAGAAAGTGCTGTCACTTTAAGAGAATGCACTGATCCAGTGCACTGATACAGTACGTTCAGCTGGCTATGTCTGCTATAGGATGCTTACCAAGACGGGCATTTTTATATAATTTTTGTGGGAATTTGTCCATTTAAACACAAATACTTCAGAGAGAGCTTAATATTTGCACGCATTCTGAGGGTTTGCGCTCTTTACTATTTACTGTTTGCGCTATTTACTGCGCGCGCGCGCGAGCTTGCGTCCTCTGGCTCTTAAATGTTTAAACTGGCAAGGTTTAAACACAGATATCAACGTGTGCTGTTCAGGT
>NW_015629065.1:1992355-1994472 GCF_001515625.1 Sinocyclocheilus rhinocerous
AGTTGTAATGTTTTGGGAAGCCAGAATGCACATCCATCAACAGAAACATACATTAGCCGAACCCTGTTTGTTTTACGTGTTATTTATAACAAACCACAGATGCGTTGTCAGATTTAAGTTGAACAAGCTGAAGCCCTAGCGTGTGCCGAACCATGTGTGGAGAACCATACGGTTCGATTTTTTACCGCGAACCGTTCCACCCCTAATATATATATATACACAAATCCATTCCTAAGAATTCCAAAAAAAAATCAGTGCAGAAAATGTGAAAGAAAGAGTCTAGGTCTGCGTATATTCTGCAAATGACTTCATAAACGAAAATAAAAGAACGTAAAAATGAAGTAATAAATATCAAATCCCACCATTTTCTACCATGCGAGGATGCAGTGTTTACCAGCTGGACACATGGTGCCACTACACTGTGTTTGTCACAATCCCAAACCAACACACACAACTGCACTCATTTCATCTCTCCTCAACTTTTCCGGCTTGCTTGTGGATTATTACTCGTCTCCGATCCATACCAACCCGTTATCAGCCCCTCACCAGTCAACCCAAAGCCCCCCACAGCTGTCGGAGCCTCCCGACGCTCCCTCTCTTGCCCCCTCTCCTCCAAACCCCCACTTCACTTTATCTAGCCGTTCGCAGGCCGCAGCAGACCGGGGGGTAACCAGTCTCTCCATTTCCCTCTCTTTCTCTTCGTCTCCCCACCCAGCAGTGGCGGCGGCAACAGCAGTCCCGGCCTGCCCTGGGAACGGAGCGTGGAAACAGGCCCGCATTGCTGTGCTGTGTCCTGGGGGAGTTCATTACTTGAGCAGGGCACTCCCACCAGCCAGCCAGAGAGCAGGTCCGCCACGGCCCTACTGCGCTCCACTGGAGCTGCTCTCATTAAACGGAGGGAAAAAAGAAAGAAAGAATAAAAGAAAATAGAAGAAAGCAAGAAGGGAAAGGCGGCAATGGCGAGACACCAAGGCTAATAATGTGACATGTTTTTTTTTTCTCTTCGGGTTGTGCGTGTTGGATTTATCGTCTTTTCCAAGGTGGAGTTTTTGTCGGTGACGCCACCCGCCTCCAAGTCTGGTTACTTATTCAGCAGTGAGTTTCCTATCCTCCCCAGAAATGAGAAACAGGTTTAAATATTTTACAAAGGCAGTGTGGATCGCGTAGAATCTGAGCTCAGAGGAACAGCAGAAGGATTCTCCAGATCTTTAACCCCAATAGAGGGCCGTCTCCTTTGAACACTCAATCCCCATCATGCATTTCCCTTCCTCTGTTTCTCCCGGGATGCTCTACTGTCACTAGCCTCGACAAAACATGCCCTATGTATGTATGTATGTATGTGTATATATATATATATATATATGGAGGGGAGGGGAAAAACGAGGGGGAACAAAGACTGCTCTCGGCACCCAGGGGAGCAACCAGCCACTGACGTCACTGTGTATGAGTGTGTGTATGTGCGAGAGAGATAGAGGGAGGGCGTAATGGGTGTTTGAGAGCCTGCCTGAGGCTGGCAGAGGTCCCCGAGGGGGGCTGTCCTCATGGGAAGACTGGAAAAGAGGTTCTCTATCATTTGCGGACACTTTCACAGAGTGAGGGCCGTGTGCAAAATATTAGCTGTGATTTCTCGTAACTACAAAAATGAGAATGTGAGACATGTGATGCATTTAAGAGCATGTGAAGCTTGTGAGGGTCTTAGGAGATGTAATATTGACAGTAAAGTAGGGCGGCATTCTATGTTACTACAAAATACACTGTGATTGGCTGCCACGTCATGAGACCTAGAGATAGGACACTTACACAGATACAAGTTCTGTTCCAAAACATAGTGGGCTCGTTTTTTCACCTCATTACAGGTGAGAAACAAACTGTCATCGATAAGTTGTGAACGGTGACTATAAAATGGAATGTGTATGAATAGCGTGTACGAATTATGAACAACAACAATAAAAACAACTCAAGAAATTTTTAAATTACAGACAGATTCCAAATGATTGCAACGAAAATCATAGTCATAATTATGATTTCCTAACTTATAGGTAGAAACTGTTCTGGAGGAACGCAGCAAAATAAAACATAATATATTTAAATATAAATATAATTATATATATATATAT
>NW_015629065.1:1994618-1999113 GCF_001515625.1 Sinocyclocheilus rhinocerous
AAATAAAAAATAAATATAAATAAAAAGCTCTACAGAAAAGTACTGATAAAATGGTTAAAATCTAATTAAAAATAAACAATTTCACCCAAAAATCTGTGTGCATAGTGTATTTTTGTGCTTAATATAACATCACATGATTTTTTCCCCCAAACCATTTAAGCACAAGCCCTGGACGCAACTGATTTTGTTGGTTAACTCAAATATTCAGTCACATGTAAACAAAAGATCAGACTTCATGGATATAGTTTAGAGCTTAGAAAAGTCATGGATGTATCCAACAGCAACAAACAGTAATTAGAATGTGCTACCAATGTTATACAAAGGTTATGGTTAGGGTTTAGAGTAGAGTGTTAAGGGTCAGTATTTGTTTCAGTGTTGTGTCAAGGCAATCAGCATGGTGACTGGCTGCGGGCCGGCGTTTGCGCTTACCTGGTTTGGGGAAGAAAACAAGCTTAGAGCATCATGTCATTAGCTTAGCATCAAATTCTATGAGGGTCAATTGTGCTTCACTTTAGCAGCTCTATTTGTGACTTACTAGGTTCAGGAACAGCCTTCCATCACACATAAATTTAAAAGTAACAAAACATGACAAACGGAAAAGCACTTATGGGCGTGTACGGTCCATCTCTACTAGCATGCACATGTCTGCATGCTGAATCAGTGAGTGTGTCAATAAGGGCAAGTGTGTGAGCGTGTACGCTGGCGGCCGTGGTTAATGGACTCTGGTCTGTCTGCAGAGGGGGAAAGGCTGGGGCTCTTTGAAAAGAGTGTGGATTCAGACAGCCTTGCCCGTTTCTCTCCGTGCGCACGTCCCAGGGGCACTGCTTTTCCTGACATTTCACTTGACAAAGGCGAGCCACACCTGAGCGCAGGGTTAAAACTATTATAACAGCTCTCCCCCTGGCACACTGCCCTTTGGCTCCACTGCACCAAGTGTGTGTATGTATGCGAGTGTGTGCGTGCAATTTGGGCCCCTTGAGTGTGAAAATGTGAAAGAGTAAGTTGGTCTAGGTATGTGTGTGTGTGTGCGTACCCAAGGTCTGCAGCTCCAGGGTGTGTTGACATACGACGCCACCTGACCGCATTTTGGTACTGTATGGTAACAATACCGGCAATGGCACATCTTGAGGGCCGGACCTGCAGGGGCCCGCTCCCCGCCCACACTCGGCCCACGCTAAGCTGGCTATAGGGAGCCAGTGAGGAGTGGAGGAGCACAGCTAGTAGCCACAAACCATAATGGAGAAGCCAGAGATTGAGAGAGCGAGGGAGTTGGGGGCAAATGGGCCGAACTCAACAGGAGGTGGGGAGTGAGTGAAAAGAAAATGAGAAAGGGAGAAAGGACACTGCAGGAGAGCTGGAGAGAGGGAGACGGGGAGAAAGAGGGCAGTTTGGGTTATCCACTACAGGGTGAGAGACGGAAGGAGAAGGAGGGGGCGACAGGACTGAATCGGAGAGAACAGGCTGTTCCTCATTACCGTGGCTCCCTGTGAAGAACCTGGTGATGGCTCTATTCTCCAACGCCCGGGGTCACCGAGGTCACGCCCACCAACCGAGGGTCACATTCTCAGACAAAACCTTAACTAAGATGCGAAGCGATCGAAGGAAGACTGGAACACCTGACCTCCTCCGCCCACAGAGCCTCTGACAAAGACTTGGTCCCTGTGGAAAACCAACAAAGGGCGGCCATCTTAGAACAGACCTACGCCCCCTGGAATCGTTCAAAGGGAGTGGAGACGGCCTTGACTGACTTTGGAGCTAAACGTTGAGCAGTCAGCATCCAGGACCGAGAAGTTTCATTTAATCTGCAGAAAATTCATTTCGAACTAGTGCACTTCCTGAGGCGCGCACAGATCTTTATGTATGAATGAGTAATATTTATGCATTAATGTGAGACGAAAAAAAGAGAGACGATTTGAACCTAAAAACAAAGAGGACACGTGGCCAGAGCTTGCGCAAATAAGCACAGTATGAATTATGCATATTGGTGTGGATGAGCACCAAAAGAAATAGATTTGTAATTGTGTACTTTGATTATCTGTACATTTATTTGTCCGTACACACCCTTCGTATAGCCAATGAATACAAATGAGTGCGTTTGGTGGCAGGAATATTACCTCTCTCTCTCTACGAGCGGGAAAAAAATGTGTGGATATTCCAACAGATTTTGGCTTCTTCCTGGGCACACGCAGACAGACCAAATATTTACTCTCCCCTCTTCCGCCCGCCTGCTCGACACAGCAGCCGAGAGAGAGAGAGAGGAAGAGAGATAGAAAGAAAGAGAGAGAGTTACAATTTTAATCGGCAGATTTTTTCCCTCCGAGAAGGCAAGCTGAATACAAGTACACTGCCGCCAACACACACACACTCCTTTTTTGTGTCCTTTGGCAAATTCTTTTATTTCGCTCTTGCGTGGAGCAGGAAAGAAAAAAATGGAGAGAGGAGAGGAGAGGATGGAAGGAAAAAGAAGAGAAGAGAGAACGTCCCCACAGAGTTTTTCTCCCTTCCTGGTGCGAGCGCAGGCCCCCACAGAGTCCCTGTGTAATTTCCAGTCCCTCAGAATTCAGGTATTAATAAAGGCCCCATGGGGAACTGCACACAATATAACCCTACATTTTCAGGCATTATGAAAGGACGCCCCCAGGGGTCTTTGGCTCAAATTTCTGAAATGCAGGCATTGTAAAAAAGGCACCCCAGGGGAGTCCCCCCGCAATAGAAATCTGCTGAATTCAAAGCATTTTCGGAGTCCTGGTGGGAGCCATTACTCCCTCTGGAAGCGCTTTTTTCCTTTTTTTCTCTCTCTCCTCCCTTTTTTTTTTTTATTTTTTTTTTTACAAAACATGTGTTGCTGACATGTTGACAGATTGCTCAGTGAAGTGTTTAGGTGCATGCACAAACTGAGTCTCTACAGAGACAGAGCACTGCTCTCTCTGCCAGAGAGCCTCTCAACTCTCCCAAAACTGGTGCCATCCATATTTTATAAGAGGGGGGAAAGGAAAATCTAGGGCTAGGAGAGCGAGCGACGGGGAAAAAACACGAGATAAGTAGAGTCACGTATGGAAGGAGGTGGAGAGGAAACGAAAAAGAGATGCTGAAAGACAGCGACGGGGAAAGAGAAAAAGGAGAGAGAAAAGAACTTCATCGTGAAAAATGAACCCTGTGATGAAAAATGACTTCCAGTGTGCTTTGAAACAACCCTCCTTCGTCTCACTCCCTCCCTTTCTCTCTCTCCCTGCATGCTGTGCACCCTCCCCTCAATCTCTCTCTCTTATGGAGGCAGGGCTCTTGCTCTCCCTGGAAAACCTGAGTTTACAACCAGCTGTGACTGCATTTGTATCTGTGCCAAAGGCTTAGTGGAGGAATCTTCAGGCCACCCTCTGGCTCTGAGAGAGAGAGAGAGAGAGAGAGAGAGAGAGGGAATGGAGGGGGTAAGGGAGGACCAACACACAAAGCAGCTCTCACTTTGAGGGAACACACGTAGTCTGATTTGTGCAAACACACGGAGACACGCATAAGCGCACACACGCTCTCCTCTGATATAGGTGCCGCAAACGCACGCAAAGCAAATACAGCTCAAGACACATGTGGCATGCGGACGATTACCACAGACAACAATTTCAGCTCATCTTGTGATTTGTAAAAACAAAAAAGACATGCTTCCGATGGAGATCTGTGAGGCAATATGGGGTATGTCGCCGTATGGAGGCTACACTTTTACACCGAGATCAACCAGGGATAGGAAAACCTCTCTCCGGACCACGTTTCTGCTGACTTGACAGTTGAACAATGATATAACTGATTATGTTAAAAGCTGTCCACAAATAAACTTCACAAAGTCTTTGTTTATCAGCCATACAAATTTTCAAGAACACATCTTAACATCAAAATTAATTTAATTCAGCGTCTTTATGCAATCATGATCTACTAATGCAAAAGTGTTGCTTAAAATATATATATGTATTTTACACACATACACTGTAGCAATAAAATAATATAATATAATATAACATAATATAATAATAACCCTTAGCTTCTAATGATTCCTATTTTTATTCAGCAGGTTTTAGGGGCCAGTGCATTGGCAATTTTTCCAGCTCAACAGAGACATGCGGAACGGTTCTAGATTGGCCCCCTGTTGGTGGAAAGGGGGCACCAAACTTCCACTGTAAGAGCATTTTTATTTGTTTTCCTTAAAGCCGGGCTCACACTGTGCAATTTTTTAAAAGTCCTTTAGGATTGTACTTGTCAGACCGTACGAACATGATGATTATGTCACACTGTGGGATCTCAGTTGTCATTAATGTCAGACTGTACAACAGTCAAGACGCGTTAAAAACGGGTGCGCGCAAGAAAACTTGTCCGGAGTTTTACCTTATCAACCCCATACACGTTCAGTGACTGCGAGCTGCATTGCACGCGGGGCTGTAATGTTGGCTATCATTAAAAGTATATGAATGGCGGCAATACCAGCGTATTTATGCAGAATAGTGCAAGCAGC
>NW_015629065.1:1999226-2035541 GCF_001515625.1 Sinocyclocheilus rhinocerous
GCAACGAATCATATGAATTCCGTGAGCGGAGGACGAGAGCGCTGGAGCTAATGCAGTTAGAAGAAATCTCTAGCATTAATTCTGATCATGGCTTGTCTTGTTTTAAAAAACGAAGACAGTTTGACATTCGTCATAGGAGATGTCACACTGCAGGACTGTGCGCCAAATCTTCTGACACTGCCAGAAGTTCGTCGGAGGTCAAATTTGATCACAACGGCCATTAATCGGCTGTCGGTGAACATGTCAAACTAACGATCAAAGACTACAGATTTTAGCCTAGGATTATAGGAATCTTTTAGGATTTTCAACATTTGTCTCAGACGACCAAATAGTGGCCAAAATCACACAGTGTGACTTAACCAAGTCAATATTATTTTCCATGGTAAACGTGCTTAATTTAATAAATCTTTTCTTCAACATACATAGAGATGTCCGGCCACATTTATTCACAAAATAATTTAAGCTAATGGCAATAAAATTAATTTAGGGTACTAATATCAGAGTTTGTCCTTGTCCAGCTTTTTTCTCAGCACAGCAAGATCAAGTTACCAACTACTCTCCTCTGTCTCTGTAGGATGAAGGGAGAGGCAAAATGATCTGCAACTTTAATAAGAGTCTTGGCCTCCCTGGATTCAGCTGCCGTCGTGACGACAGGCAGGAGCTGGGGGGTCTTCGGTTGGCCCGGACAGACATACAGACGGATGGATGGAAGGATGGATAAGTGGAAACGGGATATGTATTCATAGCGTGAAGTGCCCTGGGCGAGTGTGTGTTTAGTGGAAGAATGAAGGGGTGACTGCTCTCTCAAGGGAACGAAGCACCCCGAGGCCCCGTCACACACACCCATTACACTTCAACTGCCTGCCAGACACACAACTCCCCACCTAGCCTGCCAACAGAGGAGAGGGCACACCGCACTGTGTGTGTGAGTGTCTATAGAAGTAAATGAGTTGGTTACAGTCTTAAAGAGAAAGAACAAATGGAATACTATTATCATGGGAGAAACGCAGGAGAAAAATCAGCAGATTTGCCACCGTCATTAGGGGTGCAACGGATCGTAGATGATCCGTGATCCGTAAGGATCAGGCTGCACGGTTTGGCACGCATGTGATCCACGGATTAACTGTTAAGTTTAACCATCATAGAGTTAAAGTTTATCATTTGCACATGTTTTGTCTTGCCAGTTTTATTAAGCAATTTTAACTTGCGCGCTGTTTTCTGTGCGCTCAGCCACTGCCGCACACACCCGAAGCACGCACACGCAGAGAGAGAGACTCCGCGTGAACAGCGAATTGATTCCTCTTTCACATACACACAATAAATACCTGTTTCTGTCTGCTAATCAAAAAACACCACTACTCTAACAAAGATTAATCTGTGTTATTTTACACTTAATTATAAAATTTCTGCACCTGAATGCTACTGTTACTGACTTTATTTGTAACTGTGTTTTTTATATTCATCTATGCTTGTAATTTGTGTAATTGTTCTTGTTTTATTACTAACTTTATTAAAGCTAGTAGTTTTGCTGTGGTATAGAAGTACTTAAAGTAAGCTTTCACTAAATTTTTTTTTTGCTGATCCGAAAAATTATCAGATCCGTGACTCAAAACTCATAATATGATCCGAACCGTGAGTTTTGTGATCCGTTGCACCACTAACTGTCATCATTCACAAAGTTCATTTTTTAAATATTTTATTTGAATATTTATTAACTATACTAGTTTTATTAAATACAAATTATTAAAACATGCAATAAATGTTTTAATAAAATTAAGTGCATAAAAACTAAATTGAATTAAGTGTAATAATATTAAATTTACTAGTTTAATTAAATATATAATTGCTAATACATTTAATAAACAAAAATAAAAACTAAATTAATTTCAATAATTAAATTAAAAATGTTTTTAAATAATATAAAAAATATAAAAATGTTTAAATAACCATTCCAGCAAAAAACTTTGTTACTAAAACCAACAAAGCAAAATGTTTGCAAGGTAAAAATATCAGAAAATATTGAAATATTGTTAGAATAAACTTTGTGAATGTGTGAATATTTTAAATCTGAATCAAAAAGTGTGATGACAAGTACATCTCAATGTCAGGCCTGTGGCCTAGTGGTTAACGCGTAGGAGTGCGAGTTTGAATCCAGCTAGTGACATTTACTGACCCCATTCCCCCTTATTCTACCAATCATTTCCTGTCCTTTCTGACTACACCTATAAATAAAAGTGGCAAAAAGGCCAAAAAAAAGAAGCCATTTGTCTTCCAACCCTCTCTTTGCTTCTCGGAACAGTGACAGAGAGAGTGTGAGTGGTGTAGAGCTATTTCTACTGACTACAAACCCCCCCACCACCACTCTCTCTCTCTCAGTTTGTCTCTCTGGAGCGCTTGCTGTTCCCCTCAGTCTTCTGAAGGCGGGTTAATTAGCACTCGCCTCCTATTTGTATCTGACAGGTGGAGAGCCCGCCCCCCCAGCTGACTGACAGCTCTCTCGTTTACCCACACGGCTGCCTGCTTCACTCAACCATTCTCTGGCTTACTCCCCATAGTCTTTCAGTATTTCTCGTCCATTCTCCTACGACAACACACAAACCGACATTTATTTTCTATAAAGATCAAAACATGAACCGATCGAGTGAGAAATGGGTCAAAGGATGTCATCCAATGAATTTTAATTTCAGCCTAGAAGAGCTCAGCTGCCATGCAGCGGTCACCTCTGTGTGTGCGCGTGTGTATCTGTGCCTTCTGCTCACCCCCTGTCCTGCCACATGAGTTTAGGAAGCTCGCAGGGTGGTCAACACTACTATATACACAACACATTGTGAAGGTGGACCAATAAAAACTACACATATAGCCAAAACCAGGCTGAGAGGACACCTGAACAGGCCTACTGGTGCTGTGGAGTCTAAACTGGGCCTCTTTCTTCGACTGAGCCAAACCCAGGAGGCTATAGGGCCTTCTGTTCCAGACTAGAGAGGGAGGGGTCAGTTGCACAATGCCACAGGGGACAAGAGGAAAGGGGGCGAGAGGGAGAAAGAGCGAAAGAGAGAGCGAGAGAGTGAGGTGAGTGTTGTTAACAGCCAGGGCCCAACCTTGGCCGGTTGCAGGGCAGTGGAGCGGAGCAGCGCAGTGAATGTTCTCCATTTGATCTGAGGTTTTTTTCCAAGCACTCCTCAGGGAGCCAGTGTTCCAGATTCCTCCTCCAGTAGAGCCTCCCCTCAGAATCAGCCCACAGTACGACACTCACTCACACACACACACTCATGTTTCACCCACACACATTCACATATTTGTGCACACAAACACTAATCCACACTCATGACCCGATATATTCCCACATAGACAAATATAAAAACACACGAGACAATATAATGTCGTCCAACTGCCAGCAAAGTGCACACAAACTAGGGCGAGCGATTTTTCCGATTTTATCGATTAATTCGAATTTAATGTTTTTCCACGATTTTATGACTCGATATATTCACACACAGACAAATATAAACATACACGAGACAATACAATGTCGTCCAACTGCCAGCAAAGTGCACGCAAACTAGGGCTTTTATCGATTAATTCGAATTTAATGTTTTGCCACGATTTTATTTTTTAGAAATCGAGGAATCGCGATTTTGAATAGAAATATTACCAAACGTTAGAATTAGACACTTTGAGAATATGCCAGTGATAACAGTAAAGAGAAAAGAACGATCCGACTGCATGTCGGCACACGTGATTAACCGCTCACATGTGACGCGCTCATATCACTAGGCGCCACTCACTCACACAGAATGACTTTTGTGTTGACAAAGATGCGACGCGGGCAGTGGAATAGGAAAAAAATGCAAGAATATGGGAGTGAACTTCTTTTAACTTGAGCGCCTCGTTTTTAGAATGCCATTTCATGCAAGCAGCACAAGCGAATAAAAAACCTGTAACTACTGTATGTCTGATATTTCATGTTTGCATCATGGTGACAGGCTGAAAGCTGCTGTTGTTTATATAGAACATTTATAGATAATAGTCTACTGGTGTTATTATCTTCAGTCATTTTGAATTCGTATTATATCTGA
Source organism: Sinocyclocheilus rhinocerous (assembly GCF_001515625.1). Taxonomy (NCBI): domain Eukaryota; kingdom Metazoa; phylum Chordata; class Actinopteri; order Cypriniformes; family Cyprinidae; genus Sinocyclocheilus; species Sinocyclocheilus rhinocerous. The sequence continues at coordinate 2,003,303 of NW_015629065.1, forward strand.
ACATATAATATGTTTAAGACAAGTTTGTACAAGATGTAGTTGTAGTTCATGCATCTTTTCTGAAAAGATACTTAACAAGTGATTTGTTTAACATTTACATCATGTTGACAATTTCATTTGTGGTGCACTTGGAATAGAATTTTCTTAAAATAGAGGGCTAATAAAGAAACAGATAATTTGAATCATGTTGTAGTTACATTTTTAAGTTGACTAGTTAAAAATCGTAAAAAATCGAGAATCGGTCAAACGTTCTGAAAAAAATCGAGATTTAAATTTTTTGCCAAATCGCCCAGCCCTAACACAAACACTCTCACTTACACTGCAATCCTGTAAACAGACATGATATCGGGACGCAGGGTCATTTACACTACCGTTCAAAATCTGGGGTCGGTAAGATTGATAAGAAATCGATAAGAAATTTTTGAGCACCAAATCAGCATATAAGAATAATTTCTGAAGGATCATGTGACACTGAAAACTGGAGTAATGGCTGCTGAAAAGTCAGCTTTGCCATCACAGAAATAAGTTACATTTTAAAGTATATTAAAACAGAAAAGGGTTACTAAAATTGCAATTATCTTTCATAATAACTGTAACTGTTTTTACTGTACTTTGGACCAAATGCAGACTTTTAAAAAAAATCTGAAAATGCTGTAATTTTGCACTTTTATAATTATGAGCACATTAACACATTATATTATGAGCATAACTTGAGTGAAAAGTTATAAAATAAAACAATCAATTGAACTCGATTAATGTTGCTTTAATGACAGTAGAATTTGAACTGCATGAACTCCACAAGTAAAACTGATGAGGCAGGAACATCTGACTTTTTGTGCAAAGAGTCACATGATCAGTGTCAGAAATCTGTCTATTTGAGATTATCCAGAAATAGTGAAAAATCTTCACAACACATCATGTTTCTTTGTTTACATTAGTCAACTTCTCTATTTCTAGGCTTAACAAAAAGAGCCTCAGTGTAAATCTTAAGCAGAAAGAGAAAGAGAGCACAACAAGTTAAAGTGATATATAAGACAAAGTAGGAGGAGATGGAAACGCTAGGAGTTGAGTGTAATAGGGGAAGGCAGAGCCAAAGACATTTGGAGGGATGGAAAGGCAGACGTTCCTCGTCTCCAATATCGTCTCCTGTGGAACTCATATTAGCAGCGATCAATGGCAGCGAGGGAGGAGAAGAAAAAGAGAAGGATGGAGGGACAGGCAGAGAAAGACAATGACGGTAGAGACGGGTAGCGGCCATATCAGAGGTTATATTATTGTCAAGAAGCTAAACAAGAGGACGGTGCACAAATACACAAGATGGACACGCTCAAACACATGATGGGATTCCAGGTGTAATTCTATAGCCACGGTGTCTACTATTAAGGGAATAGAAATTTCATTTCGTGGCATGGCGTGGCACAGCTGTGCTCGAATATTCCTGCTCTGACGGGCATGCGGTCATAATAATAACTGTAAATTGATAGAGTGGCTTTATGAGCCTTCTGCTGGTGTGCTGATATTGGCCAGGCTTCTCCTTGGGGCCATGGGAACCATCCACTGCTCTCCACAACAAGGCCTCCCTCACACACACACACAAAATGGCGTGTGTTTGTCCCTTATCAGATGAAGTCACCAGCAGCATGTTACTTACTATTATTATTAGTATTATTATTATTACTACTACTACTAAAAATAATTAAAATGTCCATAATTCTAAATGTAATAATAATCTAATTTGATAGAAAAATTTATTTAAAATAATAATAATAATTAGTATTATTATTACTACCAATAATAACTATAATAATAATAATAAATAGTAATAATAATCAGGGATAATATGATTAAATAAAACTTTTAACAACTTTTGTTAATTGAAATAAAGCTGAAATTACAAAAATAATATTAGATGAAAATGTTGCCTTGGCAATTAAATAAATTAAAATAAAATAAAATAAAATAACATTTGAAATACAAATAAATAAATCCTAGATAGTAATTTTTTAAAGCACATACGATTTCTAAAAATTAAACAAATTAAAATGAAAACTGAAAATATAAAATAAAAGCTTATCCAAAATATAAATAAAAACTATTATAGTATATAAATACTCCTAAAATGACACTCATAATAAAATAATATATAAATAATAATAATAACAATAATCATAATCATAAAAAGAGGTTTTGTGATTGGTCTAAACCCCCAGACACAGCACCAGATTATTTTGCAATCTCCAGATCGCACACTCCTTGGAACAACTGCATTTTGTCATTTCATTTCACTCTTTATTTTTCCCCTCCACAATGCAACATGAAGCACTCTGATGACTCCGAAACTGAGATTGCGTCTAAAATCCAGTGCCATGATTTCATTACTTGGTAAGTTGCCAAAATAAAGGAAGGCGATGGAGAAGAGGGTTGTGTCACGCTGTATTGTGTCCCCTCAGAAACATGAGTGCTCTGGTACGATGAGGCCGTGGATATTAACAATCCACTAGCATCATATTTTGTGACTTTGAGAATTTTATACCATTGAAAAGACACTGCAAGATTATTCAATAAATATACTGCATACGACTGCTGGAGTGACATGCTCTCGCTCTCTCTATATCTACCTCTCCCCCTCTTCTCCTCAGTTTTTATGCTCGTTAAGGAGAGGCCCTTGATTAATCTGCTAGGAAGCAGATGCCCCTGCAGGGCCGCTTTCAGCGTTTCATTAATTACCGCGATTGTAATAACGGCTATTGTGTGCGTGTACTGCGTACACTTAGCTTTAAAACACCACTCTCCTGAGGGAGCATACTGACTCCAGAACAGCCAACGGCCTCTGAGTAACCCCACCACCGCGAAAACTATACCAACGTCTGCCTCCTGCCAATATGATTTTCATCAGAAATAAGAAATTAAAGCCATGTAGAATTTCTGTGCCAATAGCATAACCACACGAAATTGCAAAATATAATGACTGTTTTCAAGTAGGTTTACCAAACACTCCACCGTCTGCTATTGTACAGGATAAACAGGTAGTCTCACCCATAAATGTAATGCAAAATTATTTTTGATAAGTTGCATGATTATTGTAGGTAAAAAGGCTTGTCTTAAGCAACAATCATTCATTTATAAGTCTAACTCAAAAATTTTAGAGGCAATCTACAAAAGTAAACATACAAGAGACACATTAAACTGACACTTCTTTCAAGACAGTGGAGAAACAACACACACACAAACACAAACACACACACACACACACACACACAAACCTGCTGGGCAGTGGTTGGTACGGTGCTCGGTCAGGTCTGCCAGGCACTCAAAGTCCTGTTGGCAGTTGTCACAGGTGAAGATGGAGTCGTCATCTAAATCCTCCTCTCCCACCCTCTCGTCATGACTGGTCACACTCTGTTCTCCGTCCTCACCCGCCGCCCCGCTCTCCTTTCTATCAGAGTCTCTCTCTGATACTGCTGCATCTACGTATATACACACACACGCACCGCAGAGAGAAAGGGGCAAGATGTGAGGTTAAGGGATTGCTATTGACAGGTGAATCAAACTTTAATAATTATTTCTGGCCTGTTATGTGTTGTACTTCATATATGTGCTGATGCAGAGCTTTTGCAAATGTCACGGGCAGCAAAACTTACTGTACTTGTCAAAACTTAAATCAATAAAAAAAATAAAAAATACAAGCAGGTTGTATCTGGTGTTGGGGAAGCTATTTTGAGACTGCAGGTTGCCAAGACAGAACTTAAGTCTAAACTAAAGTCAAGTTACTTTTTTTTGAAAAACAAGTATTCATATACATATTCACACAGACATACATACATACATAAATACACACACACAAACATATATGTTATAAAAGCTTTATTCTCAAGCACATTGAGGGTTGAATAAACTGACTGTGTTGCTGTCAAAATTGAACTAATAAAATTACATAATATACAACTAATAAAAAAATCAAAAATGACTAGAAATCTAAAATATAAATCTAAAAAAAAAAAAAAACGAAATCTAGACGTATAAAAATAGTCAAATATAGTGTTGAACAGCATCATTTAACTTAATTTTACATAAAATGCTATTTTTAGTACAAAAATTACTGTGCAGGAATTCAAATCAGTGAATCATTTTATGCTTCATTTAATGATCCAAATGAATGACTTACTAGAATAAATCAAACTTTCCAAATGTTACAAAGAATATGCAGGAAAAAACCAATAAGAGTTTACAAATCTACATTTGAGAGAGAGTAGCATTTAGGATTAACCAATTCACTAGAATGAATCAAACTTTCCAAATGTTACATAAAGAATATACCAATAAGACTCGCTCTACGAATCTACATTTGAGAGAGAGAAAGAGAGTAGAAGTTAAGATGAACCAATTCACTAGAATGAATCATACATTCCAATGCTGCATATGAGGTAAAGAATCATTTACAAGAACCAATTCACTTGAATCAATTTAACTTCCCAATGCTATATTTGAGAGAGTCACTAATTGCTAGAAAATGCAATACATTACTGGAAAAACCCCACTGTTAAAAATGACCTAAAAGAGATCACGTTTCTTAGCCTCTTAGCATAAATCTCAACCCTAAGTGTGTCTAGTCTGAGTCAAAACAACATCAAAGCTCCCATGCGCCGCTAGACTGAAGTGTAAGAGAGGGGCCCGAGGCTTCGAGAGCCGCTTGAGCGCGAGCCACCCAGTCGCTCGTGGCACACAGTAAGGACCAGTGGAGAAATCTGCCACTGCAATCCTCCTTCCGCCATTGTGGCTCCATTTTCACACCTTATTATCACATTAAAGGCTCTACGCTGAAAGGACTACACACGAGACTGGAGGAAGAGGGAGGAGAGAGCAAGATTGAGTGAGAGGGAAAGAGAGAGAGACCGAGGAAGAGAGACAAGGCGGCGTACAAAATGTGGGGTGGTAAGAGATTGCGAGACAGAATGAGAGCAAAGAGAACATGATAAGATTGATCCAAATTAAGACACAAAAGCCCCCGTCACACCTGCCATTAACATGCGCTTTTGTTGGTCGGATCACAATCGGATAGCACTTGACCACTTTAAAAGCCATGTGATTGCATTGTGATTACCTAGACCACATATGGAGGAAGTCAGATACCATTCTGACCACACTCTGCAAAAGTGTCAATGCTAATATGTTTTGTTATCCGCATATGTCACAAATAATATATAACAAAATCATTCAAATTCACCCTCTTATGATTTGACTGCAAGATCGCATTGAGATCCGTTGATGGATAAAACCAAAACCCTACAGATATAGATATGCAAAACGGAATAAAATATCTGTCGCTACTTCCGTTTCATCACGACTTAAATGTGAACAAGAGGGCAAACGATCAGGTCACCTGACTTTATAATCAATATACCATAAATTATTCCACTGGACTACACTTGAAATCTCTCGTTTCAATCCCTAAATCCTCGCTCATGTCAATTCCAGTCTATCCAAACGCAAGGGAGCTTTAAAACACTGTTTTTTACTTTTATTCCCTAATAGCATCCTTCACTGGCAATGTATCTAAACGCAATAGCGCACAACAGGAATGACTGAATTATCCATCAATGTTTTTCAAATTTGTTAAATGACGGAACGCGTTTAGTTAACGCAACTTCTGATGCAATACGCAACCAGTTTTCCATTTCACGTGTAAGTGCGATCAGCTCCAATACACTGAAATGGAAAAGAACATGAAACGTGTTACTGAATAAAAGAAATCAAATAGGCAGTAAAAAACAACATCGGCAACAAGGGAAACCGAGGAGCTGAGAAAAAGAGCAGGGAAAGGAGGAAACGTGAGGGCAGAGGGAGCGGGAAAGGGGAGGGAGGAAGTGGGGGCCGGAGAGAGGGAGGGCTGCTCACCAGCTCCCCCGGGCTTAACATCCTGTCTAATCATCCTGGACTTGTGCAATCAGAGAGAAGCAGGAGGTGGCCATTCCTGTGCTCCACACATTCTGATCAGCTCTAATTTGGCCAGGCCTGGCGCTGCATTACGGCGCGCCGCAGCAGCCCACGCTAATGGGGCCTGCGGATCGGAGCCCAGCCAGAGGAGAGCATGGGCCTCGCTTTGGGCCCCGGCCCAGTCCGGACTGCAGGTGGAGATGGGTGAGGGGGGGGCTGGTGGGCTCGGTATCTGGAGGGGCATTTGGATAAGGAAGCGTTGAGGTGCTCTAGTTTATTTCGCCCCCACCAGAGCAGAGGGTAGAGAGGTGGGGGTGAAGGTGGGGGCGTCGTGGTGGTTTGGAGGGTGGTGCGGGCTGGGCGAGGGGGTAGGAGGGGTATGGCCATCTGTCCAGTGGTGAGAACACCGTCTGGACAGGGAGGAGAACGGCCCCTAACTGACACTACACTGATAGAGCCCTGAGCAGCGGTTACACACGTACACACACCCGCAAACACACAAAATGTGCATTAACTACACTATTTCATCCATGAGAGCTTCTAATCTCGGGGAAAATGGATGGTGGCAGTAACCCTCGAACACTCCCTACCTCTCCTCACTCAATCACACACACTCGCACACACACCCTGATTCCCCCAGGTACCCTCATGCCAGAGGTACAGGCACTGCCAACCAAGGCACATGCCAGCACAACCTGCTACCATGGCAACGAGGGAGGAGCAGGAGGGGGCCTTTCCCTACCCTTCTCCACTCTCCATCCCTCCATCTCTCCGGTCATAAGCGGGGCTTGCTGGCGTACACAGAAACGAGGATAAAAGTGGCCGGCGGAGCGCTCGACACCGCTAACCTGCCTTTTAAACTTCTCCATCCTTCTTTTTCATTCTCTTTTTGCATCTTCCTTTCATTACTGTGTCTCTTCCCCCTCCTTTCCCGTAAGCGTATGCCCTCTCAGGAGGGAAGAGGGGAGGGGAGTCTCTAGAGGGGGCCCTCCAGAACACACTCCATTAGAGTGCAGGGCCACCGTCATTACAGGGCTCCATTTCGCTCTCTGCAGTGGAAGATTGATACACACGCATCACGCACCTCAGCTGTGGTCGTTCCACCTCCGACCGCGGCCTTGACAAATACACACGAGCGCAAACGTGTGCATAAACACGACGCATGGTGTGAAGAGAGGCTGATGGACATGGGGTGGGGCAGGGGTCGAGGTGAGGTCCATGAACGTTTCGAGATTGGGGTTCACCCAAAGCACCTCGCTTTTTATTTTTGTGCAATTGACGGTGGAAATGTTTAAAGGGATAGGATACATAAAAAATAACAGTTATTTGCTCACCCTCACCAATGTTTTTGCCATATGACTTTGTTCTGTGAGAAAAAGGGAAGACTGTGCTATATATGCTCCTTTGCTTACATTTACAATAAAATGGGAACTTCAAAAAGGACATAAAAGAACCATAAAAGTACCCTAAAGGTGGTCCACACATCTCGGGCAAGTCTAATGAAGCCATACAATACCTTTTTGCACCAAAAGACAAAAATTTAAGTTTTTTACTGATGTTCTTCCCTAAATCATTGGGTCTGCAAGTCTAATTTCATTAAAGGGGTCATATGATGCGATTTAAAGTTTTCCTTTCTCTTTGGAGTGTTACAAGCTGATTGTGCTTCAGACTAGTTCTGAAAATTTAATCGAATAATTTGAAATTGAATGATCCATTGCTTACATTTCAACCAGTTTTTCACAAAAAAAGTGTATGATTTAAAAAAGACTTGAAATATAGCATATGAGCCATTATGGACCACACTTTTGGTACTTCTATGTGTTTTTGTGTCCTTTTTGAAGCTTGAGAGCTTCAGTTACAATTGCAGCTGGACTGAAAAGAGTAAAAAGCACACATTTTTCATTTTGTGTTCCTAAGAAGAAAGCCATACAGCTTTCAACATGAGAGCAAGTAATGACAGATTTTAGCTACTCGCAAAACCTAGAAGTGACTTAAGGTCAAGGCAAACAGGCTAAGCAGAATCATTCTGAATTTTTAAACACAGGCTGACTGTGGCATGGTCAAGCTCAATGAAATCTGGGCTGTTGAGAATACCATCCAAAGAGACTAAAGATTTTAAAGGAAGTCATTCAAAAGAACCGTGTTTTTTATGCTCTCGGATATATTCTTAGCGCTCAAATAATTTTCCGCTCTGCTCCATACTCCGCTAACATACAGTGGGTACGGAAAGTATTCAGACCCCCTTAAATTTTTCACTCTTTGTTATATTGCAGCCATTTGCTAAAATCATTTAAGTTAATTTTTTTTCCTCATTAATGTACACACAGCACCCCATATTGACAGAAAAACACAGAATTGTTGACATTTTTGCAAATTTATTAAAAAAGAAAAACTGAAAAATGCTCAGTATTTAGTAGAAGCACCCTCTTGATCTAATACAGCCATGAGTCTTTTTGGGAAAGATGCAACAAGTCTTTCACACCTGGATTTGGGGATCCTCTGCCATTCCCTCTTGCAGATCCACTCCAGTTCTGTCAGGTTGGATGGTAAACGTTGGTGGAAAGCCATTTTTAGGTCTCTCCAGAGATGCTCAATTGGGTTTAAGTCAGGGATCTGGCTGGGCCATTCAAGAACAGTCACAGAGTTGTTGGGAAGCCACTCCTTCGTTATTTTAGCTGTGTGCTTAGGGTCATTGTCTTGTTGGAAGGTAAACCTTAGTTCCAGTCTGAGGTCCTGAGCACTCTGGAGAAGGTTTTCGTCCAGGATATCCCTGTACTTTGGGAGAGAATTCCAAAGGCGAGGAGCAGCACGGCTAAAGGCTCTATGACCCATGGTGGTTAAACGAGCCATGGGTGTATGGAGAAGACCCAGTGAGGAAGAACGAAGGGTTCGAGAAGGGGTGAGTGAGTGAGAAACCGTGCTGCTATTTTTGTTTAATTACTGTAATAGCTGTCAAGCTAGCAAGTCTGTGGTAAGTGAGCTGCTATCTGTGTTGTTAATGTAGTAGAAATGTGTTAGTGACATAATGTGGTGTTTAATATTTTTATAATGTTGTGCTTCAGGTGGGCTGTTGTGGTTCAGATGAGTATGGGGGGCAATTTTGTCCCTTCAGTGTCCTTTTGCAATGAGTTGGAGGACAGACGCACACACTGGCATACCTCACAACAGGGCCTAGACTCCCTCTACTGTGAGAGGGCTAGGTGAGAAACAAGCCAAAGAGACACAACGCTTCTGTGTGTGCGTGTTTGGTGAGGGCTAGTGAGTGGACAACGGTGTTGCGAACTTGATTGAAAGCTCCATTTATCAGAGTAGAAGTGATTACTGCAGTTTTTGAGAATAATGACCTTGGTATGTTGATGACAAAGACTTCACCAAACACACACATGCTCTTTTGAGACTTTGCCGTCCCAGGTGGCGAACACTTTTCACCCCACATTTGTTCATGTATGTGAGAGAGTATTTTATCAATACTTTAAGTTAGGGTGCGTGCTGCTGTCCTCTTTCATGTGCAAGAGCGATGTGTTAATGAGTGTTTGGGGGTCCTCAGCAGGGCATGTGCCCTGAGCCCACCTCACTGTCTCACAGCCAGCTGGAGTCCCTGTCCCTCACTCTGCGGGCCATTATCTCTAACAGACAGCCTGTCCCAGCACCAAAAACTCACACACATTTACCCACCATAAACCTACACAACAGATACAAACAACAAACGCATTACACAAGGGTATTATAAACGTACAACCAACACACACACAAATTCACTCTTAATTAACAAACTTACTCATTATTCTCAAAAAGTGAGTGTGTACATAATTGTATAGTTCTGTCAGAGCTGCACATCTGCTTGGTGCTCAAATTGGACTCGGTTTGAGCCTAACCTCGAGTCTAACTAGTCGGTATAGACCTTTTTCACATTTCCGGGTTTCTCAGCAGCGGAAGTAGTCATAGTTGGGTTAACTTCGAAAGCAGACAGAGACTGATAATGGCAGTCAGAAGAGAGAACGATGTCAAATTTACCGTCCCTCCCATAGACGCTGCATTAAAAACACCCTCACATTAGCATTAACTAGTTTTTTTGTAATTTGATACATATGTGATATAATACAATGTATATTGTTTTAAATGTGCATACATTTTTTTAAAAATCTAAATATAAAAAAAATTTAGAGGATTTACGATGCTGATGACCATTGAAACGTATCATCACAGTCTTGTGAAAAGGGTCCATTCCTTACTGTTTTTATAAATAAAAAGTAATAAATAGAAAAAGGTGCTACAATCGCCAAGATACCAAACCCACCCCACACAATTTCTCTCTTAGGAAAGACAAACAGCCATGTTTGTGTGGGGTAATTAGATGAGGAGAAGTGAATTAGCAGAATCCACAGAGCAGTCATGTTGCCGAGCACAGCCCCCCCTTACAGGGACCTGCTAATTACCCCTCGTTAGGTTGATATGTGTTTTTTTTTTTTTTTAAGTGTGGTGCAGCTTCCATCATGAGAGTGGGAAATAATTAGCATTGGTGTGATGCTGCCCTTAATGGACACCACAAGGCATCCTCCAGACCGACGGGAGGAACAACAAAATGACAAAGCGACAAAGAATCAAGAAGATGCTTCAGTGCCACTAAGCGTCCACAGATCTAACGGCACAACTATGTTGTTGTCTTCCTAATCGCCCACCGTGCACAATAAATGTTAAATATAAAATAACATTAATCTGCATGACAAGTGCAGTTTTTTTCTGAGTTGAATTTTGGATAAAAATGTCTGATTGAACAAAATAAATAAGCAAACACACTATGAGTCAAACTTTTTCATTTGTATCCTGAAAACAAAACAAATAAAAAAAATCACGTAAAATTTAAGTGCATATATTAACTAAAAGAGTCAAGAGAGTGCACTAGCATATAGATGCTAAAAGACATGGACTAAAAGCCACAAATGTCCAATTTTGATTTCATGTGATCTTTAAATAATGCAATAAAAAAGCTTTCCATTTTGCATTGTGGGTTTGGCTTCACCAAGACAGCAAGTCAGCAACTTGGCTAAAACGTTTTGAGACCTTAGCTAGGGTACTCTTATGACCAGAACCCTTAAAACTCCATTTCCCCTTCCGCCACTGTGTCTGCTCTTAGTTATGCTGTACCGTGTGTGCGTTTACACGCAATAGAATGTATGTTTGATTATTTCAAAGTACTAAAAGGGGAAATCCACATATGAGGTCATACTCGGGTGTCATCCGATGGAGAGAAGAAAACAGGAGACAGAAACAGAGATCAGAAGAGAAGCTGTGTGTCGTACAAGTAACAGGAGGCAAGAAGAGGTACACACACACATCAGAATACAACTAAACCCCAACAAAAGAATGAGTGCTGTGCTGTACTGGAAAAATATCAGCTCCAACTTCAACAAGACTTTTTTCCTATGAAAACATTAAAGCACAAGGCTGTCTTTCAACTACACCCCAAATACACACACACACAAACACACACTCGAACCAGACGTGGCCAAATGTAAACCAGATCAAGGCTACATTAGTCAGAGAGACCAAAGGAATTGTAGTGCTGCTCTGAGCTTGATTAGAGATGTCTGATCTCATCACATGAACACAGCCTACCTGTTGAAATCCATCGCTCATCCTGTCCCTGAAAACTGGCAGACACACTCTCTGATAGAAAACATTAATGATGTTGGACCGCGTCAAGACACTGGTGATCCAGGTTTAATATGGACTCCATGGCACCAGCACCTTCAAACAATGACGGATTTGCACCCTATTGTACGTTAGGGGTATACAGTCCATGCAGAAGAGTTATATGTAATGATTAATGTTGTTACAATACTAAAATGACAAAAGCTGATAGCATTTTCAGTGAATTTTCACAATACTTAACACATCAGTTTCAACAACAGCTACTATGCTACTGAATATACTCTTCTACTTGTTAGAGTTAAATATTAATTTTAACATTAACAAATTAAAATTGAACAATAGCATGTAGCTATCTTGTCAAAATGAAGTCAAGTAAATTGTATAAAATAAAATAAAATAAAATAAGAGTCACAAATCTGATTAATCTGAAAATTTTTGCTAATTTGAGATTATTAGCATCAGCCACCAATCTTGACATTTTGGAGTATATATATATATATATATATTGATAAATATACTGGTCATTCTGCCCTCCATAAATTGCCATGAGCCATTAAATAACCCATGTTGGCTGACCACTAGCTATAAGGCCACATGTATGGTACATCTACATCCGCACTGAGCATATTCCGGTTTGGAGTTGGGACAAGGGCCCCTGATGGCCCAGTGCTTGAGCAGGTGCAGTGCGTGCACGTGGTCTCTCGGGGGAGTGCAGGGCCTAACGCGGTAAACACGGGACCTATTTAAAGCAAGCAGACCTCTCTCTCTGGCTCCGCTGGCCTCTGCTAGCTGTGTTTCCACAATACCGCACGGCCCCTCGGGACCCCCGCTTGCCAGCCACACTGTACCAGTCTCCTCTCCTCTAGAGACCCAGCACCCAACGCTTGTGCACCCAGACATAGAGAAAGAAAGAAAAAAAAAAAAAAAGAGTTGGAGATGATGAAAGAGCATGGAAGGATGGGAATTAAATCACAAAAACAGTCGTACAGCTGCTCACTGATGCCATCACCTGTTCCAGCCCGTGGTTCCGCAAGTCGACAAGCGAACGTGCGAACCTCGCGTACACACTTCGACGCAGAAATATATACGTGCGGCGACATGCTAATGCATACACACACACAGAGACACACACCTCCTCTTCACACATTAAAACTGTTTTCCTGTCGCTGCCTTGGGGAAATTAAAAATATATTATGGACCTCCAGAGGTTCGTGCAAGGAGATGAAGAAAAATAGAGAGGGACACAAATGAGAGAGCGAGACAGACATGAACGGAGAGAGAGGAAGACACACAAAAGCACTTGAGGGATAGAGAGATGGATCTCTTGGTTGTGTCCTCTTTTCTAAACTGCCCACTGCATCATGGAGAAAGAAGGCCATTTTGGGGCTGCGATGTAGCCGACGGTCATCATCGCTCGCTCCTGTCCTCCTCCCACCCTCCCCTCCTCTCATCCCTCGTTCCCAGCCAACAAACGGAAAATGCATGGCTGAATCCAGCTCAGGTTAGATTCCAGAGGGGACAGAGCATGTGCAGGGGCCAGGAGACTGACTGATATTTCACTCTGTGTGCATCTAACAGATCTCGCCAATCCTCTGGTTCTTAACAGTTGCCTCAGTAGGACCAAACAAAAAATGGTCAGTTATGAGCCAAACCAAACTACTGCATCGGGCTAATGTTGTGTAGTGAGTGATTCAAATACGTCAGCAAGATTGTTACAGAGCTGGTTCTAGCAAATCTGTATGAATGACTTGAGATAGGCTTGAAAGCATCAAACAAATCAATTTAAATATTTTACACCTTATACCATCATTTTCTAGAGCAATTGAGGAGAAAATAAATGCTTTCATGGAGTTGTAAAAAAAAAAGTTAAAATTTTGTAAAAAAAAAAAAAAAAAAATCATTATTACTGTTGACTGACTGAAATTAATAAATATTTTAGCTGCATTTATTTGATTAAAAAATACAGTAAAAACAGTACTATTGGTAAATGTTATCACAATTTACTTGTTTTCTAAATTAAATTAAAATTTTGGTTTCTTTTACTTATCTTAGTTCTATGTTTTTACAGGAATTTGATGAATATAAAGTTCAAAATAACAGCATTTATTTTAACTTTATTTGAATTTTTTGTAACAATAAAGTCTTAGCTGGGACTTATTTTTTTATTTATTTGAATTTTTTTTGTAACAATAAAGTCTTAGCTGTCACTTATTATTGTATTAATGTATCTATCCTCTTAAGAAAATCTCTTACTGATGGCAAACAAGGTAACAATAATCTGACTTTAATTGAAGTGTTGAGACCCTTCAGGAACACATTTCATGTAAACTCTCCTCAAGAAAGGCATCTGACTAAGATCAGGTGAACCCAAAAGCTAACTCATTATACAGGCCTTTCCTTAACACTGATTAGTCAGTTTTAAAAAAGTCAGATTTCTTGTTTAATATACATTTAAACTGGATGAAATGAAAATTTCATCTTCATACCTGCCAATGAAAATGTTGGCAGGTAACAATCTGAACTTCTGGCCCAACCAAGCCTCCAAAAACAGCTCTGTACTGCACTGACTGCAGCACATACCTTTCTTTCTCCCTCTTTCATTCTGGCCTCGACAAAAGTTTAACGTGTGCCGAGTTTGACAGCATAGGCTATTAAGAGGGTCATAAATAGGCCTGGTTCGGTGCCCCGCTGCCAAATAAAACCAGAACACAACAGCTCCCTTTCTGCCTGAGGAATACACAGGTGACCAAAAAGCTCACATTACGGGTGAGGTCACAATGACTCGCCCAGTGTGGGTGAGACCGAGGGAGAGCAGACAGAGCCATCCGATTGGCTGCGTTGAGATGTCCTGCCGGCCCACCAATAGCTGAGGGAGGAAATGAATAAAATAATTCAATTCAAGACCATTACAGCCCCTATCGGCCAGCGCACGGGGATATGAGCAGCCTTTTTCCACAATGAATCATAGTCGGGGACACGCACACAAATTGGGTGCTTGTGTGCGTCCATGTGTGTGTGAGTAATAATGTACTTGATCCCTGCAAATGTGCGTCAGATGATGTCCTATATGTTGACAAAGCAAAGTCTCTAGAGCTATTGTTTCAAAGTGTGCATGTGTGTGTGTACGCATCCAAAAGCACCACTCCAGCTCTTTGACAGGAAGCAGGAAAAACAATGCTCAACTTCACAGCTCTGATGGCACTTATAAAAAACAATTCCCCCCTCCCTGCTCCGTCTTTCGAAAAATGACAAGCGTCTGCATCGGTCTCTATAAACTCTCGCTCTCCCTCCTTTTCCTTTCCTTCGACCAACCAGTGTCCTTGTCGACATCATATCCTAGGGAATAAAAGGAAGGAAGGTTTTTTTATCTTTTTAAATAAGAGATGGCGAGCGGCCCCCTGAGCCCCAGCACAGCAGCACAAACAAACATGGGAGAGAGTATGGATAGGGGGAAGGGATTGAGAGAAAGAAGGAAAAAAAGGGAGACAAAGAGGAAAGAGAAAGGAAGAAAGAGGAGGTGATGCAGAATGCGACCAAGTCCACCCGGAACAGAGGTGGAAAAAAAAGGCTGATTAGTGCGAGCAAATGGGGTTACGGCACGAGAAATGAAAGAGAGAGGGATGGAGGGAGGAGTCGAGGAGGAGATGCAGGGAGGAAGAGCGGAGGGTTTAGCAAGAGCCCTGGGACTCCCCTACCTGCTGTATTTCACACACGCAGCACATTGCAGCCACCCAGGACCTCAGTCAGCACCCCTGCAGCACTCCCTCAGGGCCGGTTAGGAGGGGCCCACGTCATCCCCTCAGGCCCCCGGGGGCCACTCTCTCCTACTCCCTTCTCTCTGCTGAGCTCACCAGGATGCAACACGCACATACACACACTTACAAAAGCACAAACACACTCTCCATATCTGACTTCAGGGGTTACGGAGAAATGAAAGAGAGAGGGATGGAGGGAGGAGTCGAGGAGGAGATGCAGGGAGGAAGAGCGGAGGGTTTAGCAAGAGCCCTGGGACTCCCCTACCTGCTGTATTTCACACACGCAGCACATTGCAGCCACCCAGGACCTCAGTCAGCACCCCTGCAGCACTCCCTCAGGGCCGGTTAGGAGGGGCCCACGTCATCCCCTCAGGCCCCCGGGGGCCACTCTCTCCTACTCCCTTCTCTCTGCTGAGCTCACCAGGATGCAACACGCACATACACACACTTACAAAAGCACAAACACACTCTCCATATCTGACTTCAGTGATTTTAATACCCTTATGACCAATAAGATTCCAATAAAGGCTATATATTATTTTACTTAGGCCTTTTTAGACATGTTTATTGATAGGGATACTAGAGGGACGACAGGAAATGATGGGGAGAAGGGGGAACGGGTCCGGGAAATGGCCTCAATTGCATATCGATAAGATAAGATCCCATAAAGATTCATCCAGTGGGGGAAAAAATTTATATTTTTGTGTTTTTCTGCATTTTGAAGTCTTAAAGTGCAGTCACATTTACTGTTGCTCAAACAATATTTCCTAGACGTAATCCAGTCAATAGTAATCCACATGACCTGGAGTTAGATCGCAACTTTAAAATGATCATGAAATCTATTTATCTTCTAAATACACTTTCCTGCACAAAAAAAGTTTGCCTTTGTAATATTTCATTAAAATAACTTAAAACAAGCTTACTTTTTGGCTGTCAACACCCCCTCCTGCCACTAACCTGTCATATAGAAACAACTTTTCACAATCCAATCAAATCTCAACAGGTGAATGCTATCACATCCCACCCTACTGTATCCAGTATCTTTCAGTGCAAGGACTAATTTATTCATAATCCAAAAAAAAAATGCATAGCTGTGTAGTTTGTTGGATAACATGCAGTCCAAAAAAGCAGCTCGATTGATGCTATGGTAATATTTTCACGCTCCCGTCCCATCCAAATCCGTACAGATGCGTCTCCTCGTTTGAAAACGCTCGAGTAGTGAAAAGGGCTTCTGAGGTAATAGGTTGAAAAGCAAAATCTAATATTCAGAAAGATGTACGATCTAAAACAGCCCGCTTGGATTTTGCCAGATAGAAATTTTCCTCTCCAGAGAGGAGGTGTAATCAAACTCGTCAAGTCGTGCGATATTACATTCTGAGTGTGGCAAAGTGCCTTTATGTTCAGACAGGAAGCACCTCTAAGCCTCCAGTCCAGCATGCACCTGGACGCCATCCTCTTGTGTCTTATGAAAAACTCTCCCTCCTTTCCTCCCTCCCTCCCTCCCTCTGTGCGCAGGGCAGCAGGCCATGTGGAATTGATATTAGAGATTGTGATGCAGCGGGTCGTCTCCGAGGGAGCAGGGGGTTGGATGTATCGTGCAGGACGCCACGCTAGCGAAATCATACCTGTATGTACAGAGGAGTCCCAACCACTGGCGCACTCTGTAGATTCGGCCTCTTCCACCGCTACCGAAAAAAAGAGAGAGAGAGCGTATTAGAGCGTTTGTGTAGCCAAACCACACATTTCAGGCACAAAAACATTTTCGGCATTCTTCTCAGAAGCGCGCCACATAAACGGCGGCCCATCGTGAGCCTATGATGTGTTCGATCTGATTGTTGGATGCACATCAAAGGGCTTTATTGTGTGTATGTGCTCTTTGTTTGTCTATGTGCTAATTTTGGAGGTGCAAAAACAGGTAACGGGAGGCAGTGAGATGAGAAGTGGTATGTGTGATGAAGGTTTTCCTGGGCATAGTCAAGGAAGGAAGCCCCACTGGCACACAAACAGGAAGCAGCAGTGTTCAGGACACAATAAGAACTTGGACCACCCCCCACAGCCTCACCACCATAAACACACACACACACACACACACACACTCACTCACTCACACACACACACACACATAACGGGAGGCAGTGAGATGAGAAGTGGTATGTGTGATGAAGGTTTTCCTGGGCATAGTCAAGGAAGGAAGCCCCACTGGCACACAAACAGGAAGCAGCAGTGTTCAGGACACAATAAGAACTTGGACCACCCCCCACAGCCTCACCACCATAAACACACACACACACACACACACATTACTGGTCTCTACAAAACTCCCCGTAGCCTGGAAGCACTTTGGCACACAGTCTAGAATGGAAACGCACACTGTAACTTTTCAACAACAAACACAGTCAGTAATTTGTGTAACCTCTCCACATTAGAGGCATCAGTGCATGAAGGAATATGTAGAGTAATTTATAACAGCACTTTTTCAGCATGAATGGACTATTAAGTGTAGAAGTCTTCACACTTGGTGAACAATGTCCATGAAGATAAGGAACAAAAAGCAGGAAAGATAAACATCAATGATGAGGTTCAAAAAGGGCTAAGACATAATTAAGTTATCAAACTAACCACATGAGTATTTAAAGCGTTAATTAAGCCAAAATTAAACTTATGTTATTATTTACTCACTCTCGTGTTGTTTCAAACCCTTGAGTTTTTTTATGTAGAATACAAAAGGAGGTTTTAGGAGGCAAGTTCTTTTTCAGTTATAATGAAAGTCAATAGGGATTGGAGCAGTCAAGCTAAAATAAAATAAAATAAAATAAAAAAAAATAAAAATAAAATAATAATAAAATAATAATAAAATAAAATAAAATAAAATAAAAAATAAAATAAAATAAAATAAAATAAAATAAAATAAAATAAAATAAAATAAAATAAAATAAAATAAAATAAAATAAAATAAAATAAAATAAAATAAAATAAAATAATGTGAATGTTCACACTGCACTTTTTCAGTTATAATAAAAGTCAATAGGGATTGGAGCAGTCAAGCTTAAAAATAAAATAAAATAAACAATAAAATATATATATAAATTATGAAAAATAAAATAAAATAAAACATTCTGCCTAATATCACTTAAGTCGCTTTCGCCTTCAGTCTCTGCTAAATAAATGTAAATGCAATTTTTTCTTTTGTTTACAGGAGAATGAAAGTCATACAAGTTTACACTAATATGAGAGTGAGTAAATGATAGATGTTTATTATTTGAGTGAACTAAATAGAGTTTAAATAGAGTTCATGTGAGAAAAGAAACAAAAGTGGGAACAAGAAAGACAGAGAGAGCCAGAGAAAGCACGAGAGAGAGACTGAATCTGCTCTGTGTAAAGGAAATTGTGGTTAGATATGCTCCCACTGGCATTGGGCATCACTGCAGTCTCACTAAACCCACTTCCTCTCAGGAAAAGACTCTCAGAGAAAGCGGGAAAAAATGAGAGACAAAAGGAGAAAAAGACAGAGTGAGGGAGAGAGAGAGAGAGTAAGGCACAAACTGCACTGTCCCTGACAGCCATACTGCATTCCTTCCACATTATCAGTTCCTTAATTACACACAGACTCTCTTTTCCGCTGAAAAACACACACACACACACACACACACACACACACACACACACCACTGCAGAAAGTGCTGTCTGGGTCACCGTACACCGTCCTCGCTGAAGCTGCTCCCAGCAGGGTGGTCGGTGTGAACTCGACTCCACTACCATCTCCCTATTCCATATTCTACTCCCAAGCCAAGGCCCACAGGACCCTGTTTTCCCTCTCAGTGCTGTGGAATATCAGGACCGCAAACGCTCCAGCCAGGAGTTCCAGCGCAAAGCCTGCCGTCAAGGCCTGAGGAGCCGAGCCAGGTCAGAATGACTGGCCTGTTACCGGACACCAATTCTTGAGCCCAGAAACAACAGAAGGCCTTTGCTAACAGGACACTGAGGTCTTCTCTTCCACTCCTTTCAAAGTCAAGGGATACGTCACACCTCTCTGCCTTTCTCTTGTCCTTTGTTTAAAAGTCTCTCACATTTTTCCCCCTGTTACTCAAATTCCCACTCTAAAATGACATTTGGCTGGATTTTTGCTTCTGTTTATTCTTGTTCCAGACTTGGAGGCAGTGTTCAGTAGAATTGGAATACATGTAATTCATAAACAGATTACAAAAATCCCAAAAGTGGTTGGGTCAGTCACAAAATATGGTGGGCATATATGGTGTCCCTCAAGTGTTGTCTCATAAACAGATTAAAAAATTACAATTCATAAACAGATTACAAAAATCAAGTGCTTGGGTCTTTCACAAAATGTGGTGATATAGTGTCCCTTGAGTGTTCTCTAATGAAAAACAGCTTTAAAATGTTCAAGAAAGCCCATATAAAAAGGTATCATTGTGTAACCTGGAAAATTATGTAAATGAAAACAAATAAAATAAGACGATTTTAATGTATTGTTTTTTTCACATTAAATAATAATAATTATGGTGCTTACTATTGTTCATACTCAAGTATTCTTCTTCTTCTTATTATTATTAAAAACATAACTACTACATTTACAGCTATTTATTTATTTAAATTCAGTTTGTTTTCCCAGATTAAACATTAGTTCAAGTTCTAACAAGTGTGCAAACAAAGCAAAACTAAATAACAATATAAATATTTTTAAATAGTTTATTTAGTATAATGAACTATACATTTTAATAGACATAAAATAAAATACAATTTAATTTAATTAAAAATAAAAAAAATTAAACTTGTGAGAATTTAAATCAGTTTCTGTCACAATTTATATTCTTTATGTAATTTTATAGAGTTATTTATTATTTATTTATTTTTATTTACATTTTTTTTATTTTAAATCTTATGATTCTGAGTGGATCTTGGGCTTTATTGTAAATAGCCTATTTATTATTTTAAAATGTGTTATAAATAAAGAATGAAAACACTGCAAATCAGAAAGTCTAAAAGGATTTAAAAAATTACCCATTTGTAATTACCAACTGAGTATATTACATTGTAAAATACACTTGTGTGATTTAAATATTGAGTACTTGTCGGACTAAACAATAAATTGGTTTGTAATTCACAAATGAATATGACTGCAGCCAGGCAGCATCTTACCTTGCACATTTAGCACAGCGCAACTCATGTAATTTGTAATCAGGATGGGGGGGGGTTCAACCAGAATACAATCATGGTGGGGCCAGTGATGAACATTTTATACCGGGCCCAGCAATTGCTTACTGTGGCCCTGATCAGGATAAAATCAGAATGCATCTACCCAGCTTAGATGCTCTCCTACTCTTCTCTGACCATCTCTTCCCTTCACTGTAAGTTTGTTTTTGTGTGTTCTTTCTCTGTTCACAGAATAGTTTCTCTCCCGGCCTGAGTCGCTTGGATGCGGTGCTGTACTGTTTATCAGGGGAGATATCATGCTGCTTTTTCTAGTCAGATCTTGCTCTCTTGTTCTCCACTGTGCAGGGCTGGGCTTCTCTCCCCCTGGCTTTATGGTATGCTCCCGGTAGTCTGTAAGATCCACTATGAGTGCTGCTACTCATACAACAAAACCGCACACACTTACAAACACACACACAGAAAGTACAGTAGCTCTCCAGAAACCCAACCTACACTGCAGGTGCTAAGCACACTCAAGACACCCACACAAAACTTCTACCTTCCTTAAGAAGAGATAATTAGTGGTGATTTCTTGCTCATATTCATGGTTAGAGATTTACACAAACCCCTAACCTTAAGTATTAAAGGGATAGTTCACCTCTATGCATATCGTCTGTGGAAAACGATATTTTGAAAAAGCAGCAGTTTTTGTCCAAAAAGTCAAAATTTCCCTTCTGAAATGTATATAAAAAAAGATGAAACATTCAAATATTGTCTTTTGTGTTCCACAGCGAGTAACTAATACTGTAACATTTGTGCTATAGACATTAAAGATACCTGAAATTCTGTGGCTCGTTGAAGAGAGGTGCTGCACAAAATGCAGATTTTTCTGCAATTAAAAGTTTTTTTTTTTTTTAAAGCTCCGGGTTTAATGTGCTTGTTTGTATGCCTGCACAACATGGCCAAAATAATGAATTAATTATCAACATGACATTAAAATAGTAATTATGATTACAATTAATAATAATTATTATTATACTAATTATTTTAAAGTTTTATCATTTTATATAAGAATTAGGGGTGTCAAAATTAACTCGTTAACGCAGGCGATTAATTTTTTCAGTTTAACGCGTTAAAAATATTTAACGCAATTAACGCAGGGGCGGGGCTAGGGTTGGGCACCCAACTCACAACTGCTGCATCTGTCACTTTTTCTCTTGACAAGAAGTGCATTTATTCAGTCGCAGAACGACTGAGAACGGGAGACGTTTCAGACGCGCGCTCCTCTTCACTTCAGCGCCAGGCGTGAGTCAAGCGAGCGCGGAAACGGTACTGTGCTCGCAGCGCGTGCTCTTCAATTGCACGCACAAAGGCGGCGGCGCGCGCTGTAGCATGTATCCTTTCATATCAAAGCGCGAAATAAACTACGTGCATGCAATGCCGTGGTCAGTTAAGTCATGAAGTTACCAAAAAGGACAAGGCCTGCTCCATGACAAACCCCTGAAACTCTTTAGCATTTTAATGAGGCGCTTTATCCTGCGTCAGTCGACTGTGTAACTGTGGGTAAGGAGAGGAATGGCGGGGTAAATTATTAAGCAGAGTTGCCCTGTGCTTCCCAGCTGATACGTTCTGAACCAGAAGACACCATGAGTGGAGGGGACGCATGGCCCTGAAGTGCAACACAATTTATGCCCTCTGATGGAAAACACCTTCTGAAACCATTATAGATGAGCTGTGTGATATATGCAGATAGAGCAGCACATTTAAATTTTATTGATAATTATTACAGTAGGAAAGTGATTACAGGAACATAAATTTACTGACGATTTAAAATAGCATATATTAAAAGATCATTTTAAAAAGCAAACAAAGATTAAAATATGACAAAATGATATATTATAATTAGTGGTGTCAAAATTAGCGCGTAAACGCAGGCGATTATTTAATTTTTTCAGTTTAACACGTTAAAAATATTTAACGCAATTAACGCAGGGGCGGGGCTAGGGTTGGGCACCCAACTCACAACTGCTGCATCTGTCACTTTTTCTCTTGACAAGAAGTGCATTTATTCAGTCGCAGAACGACTGAGAACGGGAGACGTTTCAGACGCGCGCTCCTCTTCACTTCAGCGCCAGGCGTGAGTCAAGCGAGCGCGGAAACGGTACTGTGCTCGCAGCGCGTGCTCTTCAATTGCACGCACAAAGGCGGCGGCGCGCGCTGTAGCATGTATCCTTTCATATCAAAGCGCGAAATAAACTACGTGCATGCAATGTCGTGGTCAGTTAAGTCATGAAGTTACCAAAAAGGCGATTAAAGCTGCCTTAAAAGTGTGCATGCACGTAATATATTTGATATGAGTCACATTTAAGAACATGTCACTGAAATGGTTTTCAAAACTGTCCTGGAGCAGCCCAGCACTGTCTCACTCATCTAACACACCCGATTCAACTCATCAGTTCATTAAGACCTGAAGTGGGTCAGAAAAGGTAAAAAGAGTTGAGAGAAAATATGATGCGTGTCAGATCCGCGCCACGGTCACGTTAGGTGGGATTAATCGCGATTAATTTCCGAAAAATGTGCGATTAATTAGTAAAATTTTTTAATCGATTGACAGCTCTAATAAGAATATTACTTTTATTATTATTATTATTATTACTTTTTCTACTAAATAAAATATTAAACAAAATAAATATAAAAATTGTAATATTTCACTGTAAAATAAAATTTAAAAAGTTGCATGAATTGGGGGAAAGTGCAAATGCATTTTTTTCTGATAAAAATTCACTGTGATAAAAATTGACTGACTGCAATTTAAAAAGTGATTTATTTATATTATTTGTATTTAATTATTATTATTTCACTGTAAATACAAATGTCATAATAATTTTATATTACAGTACTGTGAAATTTCAATAATAATATTTATGGCTGTCTTCATTTCATAATTTTCAACGGTTAAACCAATAAGCTAACCCTGGACTGCTCACATGTAAAAGATCACAACGTTGTGCTTCACTCTGAAACACAGCACATATATACACATATTATATATAATAAAGCATATCATTAATATTATTATTTATTTTATTTTTTTTAAACGTTCAGCCCTAATAGCCCCAATACGCTTTTACTTTTTTTAAGGAACTGACTTAAAAAAAAAAAATAAAAATAAAAAAAAAAGGATTTTGAAGAAGGGACCCCACGCTATACATAGAGACCAGAGTATCAAAGAAACTTCAAGGTGGACTCTTCTGATCTGGTTGGCTACGTACTACCCCATCAACACCTTCACAATCATCCAGAACACCCTATCTTGGTGCAGTACCAGAATTCAAACCGAAGCATCACCTAAATCTCAGCCGCACCACGATGAACACTTAAGACTCCTGGACCAGGCGAGGCACGTCACATTCCTGAAGACACATCTTCCCAGCGGAGGAGGAAAAAACGCTAAATTACTCCCAATCAGAGCGCCACTCATCCCCCATTTCCCGCTTCATTAGAGGAAGGATATTGGAGTGTAGTCAGGCAGAGAGAAAGAGTGCAGGAGTGCGGAGGAGGAAGAGGGTTACGGTAGACAAATGCCCTACGTCTCCTCAAACACACACACACACACACACATACAGAGACAGCTCCGTTCAGCCCCGGGCTTCAGCACAACAGCACCACACACAGTTGAGCCCGATCCCTGTCTAAAAACAAAGCTGCCGGCGGCACTGGCAGACCTCTGCCTCCTACACACTACTGCACTGCACTGCACTGGGCTCGAGCCAAGTAAGACATACTTACTTGCTCTCTGTCTCACACACAGAGAGAGAGCTACAACTCCAGGCCCACTGTGAAGTCAATGGTCAGATATATCAGTGAATGAACAGCTATATGAAAGTGATTGCAGATGCTACAGAATATAAATTATCACTGTTACAAAAACCCAAACACATCAAGGTGTGGCTGGCGCTCATCTACAGGGATGGGCCGTCCAGCTGCTGACTACTGGACTACAGATGGCCCTCAGTACACACTTGCAGTCCTGAGTGACTCAAAATCTCCAACCCTCCTAAAAAACAAGAATAAAACATAAAACCCAAGAGGATATTAAGACCTCACACTAGGATCTGCACAGCCAAACACAACCCCACATGGAAAGAAACAAAAGAAGAGGACGATTGGGAGAGAAGAAAAAAAGTCATTAGAAGGAGTTTTAAAAGCAGCATTCTATTAAAAGCCTCTTCCTGCTCTCCCTCATTAGCTGAGCATATTTATTTCTGTGTATCTTGTCTTCATCCCCTGGCGCCCTGCGTGCGGAAAGAGCTGCTGTTGCGAACGGCGACGCGACAGGGGGGCTTTAGCCATAGAAAGTGTGAGATGAAGAGGGAATGTGAGATATAACGGGCATATCATGTGATTGTCAACCATCCACTATCAACCAATCACCAACTTTCACAGTCCCAAGGTAGTAAATACTTATATTAGTGACTGACCGATATAGTAAAAACTTGTACTAGTGACTGACTGATATCGGCCAGTCCAATATTTTTTTTGTTAAAAAAAGTATTTACTCAGGGATGCCCTTTGTCTCCTTTTTTTGTTCGATATCTCAATGGAACCATTAGCAGCCAGTATCAGACACCATCCTAACATAGCGCCTATAGTGATAGAGGGCAGACCCCAACATCTTTCGTTGTATGCGTGTGTGTTGTTTCAAGAAAATTTAAATAAAGAGATAAAAAATTTAAAAAAGTATTTACATTGATAACTGATAAACGTTAATATTATAATTCTATACTGTTTTGTCGAAATAAATAAAAAATGAAACACTTAAACCTAAAAATGCAACAAGACGATTTAGGCATCACAGCATTATAATGTACAGTAATAATTTTAAAGAGTTTAAAAGTGTTAATTAAATTATACATGTTTTTAAAGAATAAATTTAAGTAAACATTAGATGTCGGCAAATCTAAATATAAAAATAGAAGAAATAAGCATGCACAATTAAATACTCAATATCAACCAATAAAAAAGATCTCCAATATCAGCTGACAACCTGTGTATTACAAACACACAGTGTACATCTATAAAAAAAATTGTTAATTGTGATTAAATACGGCAAACGACTCACATTTTAAATTGTGTACATCTCATTTGCTAAAATTTAATTGTATGCTACACTACTATAAAAACAGTAATATTGCAAATTAGTATTACAATTTATAAAGAAAATCTTTTTCAGTATATTTTAAAAAGTAATTTATTCCAGTGATGCCAAAGCTGAATTTTCAACGCAAACTTTTAAATGTTAGTGTATACCGCTGTATTATGTTGCCAATATCGGCCTACCACTACAAACTCACTGTATACCTTATTCGCTTTCGGCGTTGTGCACTGCTGAAAGGAAGGCTCCACATTGCAGGCACTGACACTGCTTCCTTCCTCCAGAACAGCTCCTGCTTGTAAAAGCTTTATACAGTGGGGTGCACGTTCTAATGATAACAGCATGTTTTAAATCTTACCTTGGATACTCTCCATTTCCTTAACATGCTCCGGAGCTACACAGGAGCTGG
Source organism: Sinocyclocheilus rhinocerous (assembly GCF_001515625.1). NCBI lineage: Eukaryota > Metazoa > Chordata > Actinopteri > Cypriniformes > Cyprinidae > Sinocyclocheilus > Sinocyclocheilus rhinocerous. Next base: position 2,029,356 of record NW_015629065.1, read on the forward strand.
AGGGAGGAGTAGAGATTGACGCCGTGCCTCCATTTCAAGATCCAAAATGGACACCACTGACCAGTGCATTTGCATGCTTTTACATACTGTGCTCTCTCAATGTCTGTAACTCTAGATGGATCTGGACCTTATCATGTTATAAGGTGACCATATTTATGAAATGAAAACTGGGGGTATTTTTAGTTCAGTGGGCAATATATCATTGAATTATTATCTACAAGGGAGGACAATTTAGTTTTGTACCCACACTATATGCCCATTGGTACAGCTACTTAACTCGCATATGCAGTACCTAAATATTAATAAGGATTAATTCACTTTGAGGACTGTTTTGAACGCACAAAAAAAATGTAATTCAATAAATAAAAGCTCCACTGTTTGGTCAGCCTTAGTAAGTTTAACTAAAATAAAATATTTAATAATATTCTATTTATAAACAAGCTAAACTATGAATAAAATAAACTGTGTGTGTGCGTGTGTTTTAATCTCACAGGCAGGAAGGGGTTAATAAATAATCAGCATGCTGGGGAAATCTCCCTCTTTTTAGCACCATTGCAGGGGTGGACTGCTGTTTCTTTTTCCATTTAAACTATTATTTAAAGGAAGAAAGAAAAAGGAAAAAACACGTTTCCCCCAAGGGCCATCTTCAAACTCCCTCTCTACATCTCACTCACACACACACACAAATCCTTGACACAATTTATTTCTATATTATTGAAATTCCTCCTCAGTTAATTACTGCTGTGTTGGAGTGAGCATGCAGCGTTATTTGCATTTCTGGGTCCTGTTAAGCAGTGTTAAACAGCACCATCACCACACACACACACACACACACACACGATCACAGAGACAAATATATGAGTGTAGCTGACGGCAACACAGTGATCAGCGTAGCAGAGCGGAGAATAGGACGAGGGTAGAGATCAAACAAGCGCGTCGTAACAACATGGCAAACACAACGCTCGCATTTAGCCGCCAAAACGCTTGCCAGCCGGTGGGAGAATGACACAGCCTTTAATTGTTTTCAAAATGAGCACTTTAAATTAACAACGGGCGATGCTTATCTACCAAAATAACAAGGGTATGGGGAAATCACAATAAGTACGCATAGATGAACACGCACAGCTTCTATCTGAACTTGTACAAGGTCTGGCTTGTATAATTTCTGTGTCACTAGTGTCACCAAATGGAACAGCAAAAAAATAAATAAATACTGTTTTCAAACAGGTTTCCGAATCAGGTGTGCCATTGGTTGGCCAAATAGATCCTGATCCTGCCCCAAACTCACACCATTGTATTAGCCAGTGTTGCTGGTCGTGATTCTAACACAAACAGAGAAATGTTTTGATAGCGCCACAGATGCACAATGTTTATACTTTTCAGAGGAAATCAATGCACTTTTTGGGGCATGAGCACAATGGCGAAGCCAACTGCAGCTTGACTTTTACAATAATAATATTTGAAAGAGAATGGCTTTCTGAGTTTCGTTCTTCTGTTGAACAACAAAGATATTTTAAAGAATGCAGGTAACCAAACAGTTACTGGTAGCCACTGACTTCCATAGTATTTTTGTCTATACTACGGAAGTAAATGGCTACCAGCCACTTTTTGGTAACCAACATTATTAAAAATATCTTCATTTGTGTTTAACAGAAGAAAGAAATTCATATAGATTTGGAACAATATGAGGGTGAGTAAATGATGACAACATTTTTATATTCTTTTAAAGTTGTGACGTAACAGAAGTAGTGACAGATCTTCTCAGATGTGAAGTACATCTGAGTGAAATATTATTCAAAAAGAAAAAAAGGCCGGGCACTCGATTATATCCATTAGTTGTTGATTGGTTGAAGGCAAATCTGAATGCAAGCTTGAGGTCAAATATAAGAAAAGGGTGGGGTTTATATGGACTAAATGATTAGAGAAGTCCGGCACACAGACATTTCACTGATTAAGATGGGATTATAACATATTGATTCATAATTATGAACTCAAAAAATATAAATTATTATTTATTATTATTATATATATTGTGACCTTTGGTCACAAAGGTTCAAATCTAACTCACAATATATTTCCTGCCTTATCTCCCACTCTGGGAAAAAAGCATCAAAAAAGTCTTTAAAAAAGAAAGAAAGAACAAAACAGCAATTGTTGCTACAGTGGTTTAACGTAGAGCTATACAAAAAGAAAGCAGGTGTGGATAGCTGTCCGTAAGATGCTCGACAAGCATGAAACTCGCATCAAATCCCACTCCCCCCCGGACATAACCACAGCTAGAAAAATGGAGAACTGGGGGTGAATTCGGTTAGCATCTGTTTATATAACCCTTGTTGTTGTGACTAGCAGGATTACCAGAACACACTCCTCCTGAACCGAAGAGGAATTCCGTCAGGATCCGCCACTTTATCAAATCAGGGATGCGTTTCACCGCGCGAGAGAGATTCTGACAACGAGGAGATGCTGCGTGTACAAAGAACGAGATCGCATCTCTTAACCCAGCGAGAAGAAACATCCTCGCCTTCAGACCTGATGCTGCGAGGGAACTTAACGAGCACACGTGCATATGCGGACCCTCACACGCGCACACAGGCATGCCGGCCCCCTGCTTCTCCCAGTAAGGGCCTCATACACTGCAGGTAACGCTTCAAAGATCGGCATCGCACTGCAGCGCCATGCCAGAAAAGAGTGGGGAAGAAAGAATAGAGAGAAGAAAAAAAGAAAATGAAAAGAGAGATTGTTATTTAAGCAGTCTTTCTAGTATGGCTTTTATGAATATAAAAAGACAAAAAGACTAAAAGATGGGTGGAGGGAGGGCGAGAATATTATGCAGAAGCACCTCCAATGACATTACAATAAAAAGCTCTTGTGGACCACTGTTGGTATGTGTTTTTGACATGGAGAGAAAAAGAGAGAGATGGAAGGGAAGGGAGAAAGCGAGTGAGCGAGCGCTCAGAGGGAGTCTCACCTGGGCCCGGCTCTGCTGCAGCCGTCTGCAGGAGATTCAGCTGCAGAATACCTAATGCGTGTGTGGAGGGGCGTGCCGTACAGCCCTGTTACTGGCCCTGGGCCATTCTGTATGATTAAGTCTTCTACACTTAAGGGATAAAGCCTTGCTCTCCTTCTCTCCCACTGGAAGCCATTAGCAGCCCCCCATTTGCAGCTCAGTGTGTGTGTATGTGTGTGTGCCCTGTGCGTGTTTGAGCCCATGCATTTGAATGGGTTCATACCCCTGTGTCTTTGTGCTCCTGCCTTGTTTGTGTACGAGTGTGTGTGTGTGTGTGTGTGTGTGCTACTTCCTGAGCAAAGCGTGTGTGATTTTGTCAGTACAAAACAGCTCCATGGCACCCTGGGATTAGTATCCAGCGGCGAGCTGTTTGGGCCCAGAGTGCCCCTTCCTTAGAATGGGCCCACGCAGGGCCAATGGATGCCGCCGCAACATCACGCATCACGATCAGGGGCCTGTTGGGTGTCCCTAAGAATTGGAAGCCCGGGCCCCAGACTGTTGCGCACACACACACACGCTTGCTCTGGATTAATCATGTCGGGGTCCATAGCTCTGTGGGTGGGCCGTTTGATCTCCTCCTGTCCAACATGTGGCACAAACATCATCACAAAAAACATGTGTGACACACACACACACACACAGAGTAGTGGTGAATTCTGAGGTTTTGCCATGTATAATTAAAGAAATTACAAAAGGAAAACCTTGTTGGTGGCGAATGGTGGCGGTCTGGTAAAATGGCTACAGGGTCTAAAATGTGATTGGATATGCTGAAATACCCACACCTAAAGTTAAAAGCTTACAGTTAGTAATAACAACAATGAAAAGTTTGTCTGCTAAGACTATTAGTAAACATAATTATTAATTGAATATTGGGTATTTTTATAGTAATTTTGGTAATAGACCGATATATCAGCCAATATTATATAACCACACTTGCTTGACCAAATATCATATGTGACCCTGGACCACAAAACCAGTCTTAAGTCGCTGGGGTATATTTGTAGCAATAGCCATAATAACAACACATTGTATGGGTCAAATGATTGATTTTTCTTTTATGCCAAAAATCATTAGGATATTAAGTAAAGATCATATTCCATGAAGATATTTTGTAAATTTCCTACTGTAAATATATAAATGTAATTTTCAAATAGTTGTATCTCTGCCAAATATTGTCCTATCCTAACAAACTTATTTATTCTTATTAAGCTTATTTATTCAGCTTTCAGATTATGTATAAATCTCAATTTTCGAAAAATTGACCCTTATGACTGGTTTTGTGGTCCAGGGTCACATATTATTATGTAAAATCAGACATGTCAATTTTAGTTTTAGTGAATTTTGACAAAAAAGTGTGTAAAATAAGTTAAATAAAATAAAGGACGGAATGATAGAGCAATAGAACGTTAGCTAGAATGACAGACAGAATGATAGATAGAACGATAGAACAAATGATAGAATGAACAATAGATAGAACACTAGAACGAACAATAGAATGAATGACAGATAGAACAATAGATAGATTGAACGACAGATAGAACAATAGATAGACAGACAGATAGAACGATAGATAGACAGAACGATAGAACAAATGACAGAATGAACAATAGATAGAACACTAGAACAAACGATAGAATGAATGGCAGATAGAACAATAGATAGATAGAATGACAGATAGAATGACAGAAAGACAGAAAGACAGACGGACAGACAGATAGACAGATAGACAGATAGCCTTTATAGACAGCGATAGAATGACAGAACGAATGAACGATCGATAGACAGTTCTGGCTTCACATTGCGCCAAACAACACCCCTGCTACAAATATTTAACAAATTTCATAGCAATTAATTAATTGTGCTGAATATTTTTGCCAAAATCAGCACAAAAAAGCCTGCACACTCCATCTGGGCCTAATGATGAACCCAACCTGAGTCAAAAGGAACCCTTTCGATCACTGAACCCCGTGTTAAAAAGCATAAGGCGAGGCAATCAACATTTAATAAAGGAAATCGAAGGCATCCCGTAAGTCCTACAGTAGAGCTGATTTAATGGCCGCTATGTGTGGCTTCACATCGCCCGCGTTCTCCGGGACGGAGAAAAACACATTATAAATGAAGAGATCCAGCATGCTGTCCATCACTGCCATGTTTCTGGGTTAATGACGCCTTAACGGTCATCCTATACTGACGAACAGTCTCGCCATGAAGGAGAGAGCGAGAGCGGGAGAAGGAGAGGCAGAGTGTCTTTCATTTCCAGATAATTAATAATAGATAAAAGCCTGACTTGTTCTGCATGGCTTAATAGCTTTTAATAGCAGGGAGAATGACGGGAACACGCACGGCTGTGTCTCCAGACGCTGGCCTGCAGACCTCCAGAGACACAGTCATCTTGCTGCAGCACAGAGGGGGGAGGTGTACCTGAGCCAGAGCACACACACACACACACACATACACATACACACACACGATCGGAGAGAGGCAAGCACGCTAAAAGAAGCCCATGCACTTACTCAAACACACGCGGGCACAAACACACCCAAGAGAGCCCCGTTCGTAGGCCTGCTCTCTGAATGGTGCAATTCACTCCTGCCAACACGCATATAAAAATACATATGCTCTTTCCCGTAAGCACTACACACATCACAGGCAACCACCGAAGATCAATACCCGGACACAGCGGTATGAAGCCATTCAAAAGAGGGGACTCAACTACATGGAAAACGGACACACATACACACAAACGGTGGCTGCGGCACATAAACACACACAAATACCTTGAGCTGAAATGTACTGCTCATTCTGTATAGAGTATGATATTAGTGTGTGTTTACTACAGCGATAAGCACAATATAGTCCGCTGGACCTCAGCAATGGTTGCAGGTAGTAACACTCATTGCTGCAGAATTACTGCACCATTTCTGCAGCATCAGGTCTGAAAGCCATACAATATTAGAGGTGAGGAGGGGCAAAACTATAAAAATGTATATTTCATAGTATCGATTTTAAATATAGTGATATTTTACCTCATAATACTTTATTGGCAAATGTTGTATGATGTGTTTTGTACTGTGAGGCATTTGGCAATAGCCAACCTAGTATTGTGAAGCCAAAAATGGACACATTTTTCACATTATTCACATACTTTCACATTATTATTTGGGGGGGGGGGGGTGCGT
>NW_015629065.1:2035734-2040385 GCF_001515625.1 Sinocyclocheilus rhinocerous
GGGAGAGAAAGTAAAAAAGTAACTGAAAAGACGAGACACACGCAAAGTTAGATTGAGCTAGATATATAGCTAAAACATTAAATAAATGTATAACTGAAATCTATAATCAATACATAAGTTTAAAGTTTAAATCATACTTTATGAATAAGTCTATTATTTAAAATAAATATATAAATCAAATAACATTTCAAAGTATAAATTAGTGCTGGGCAACGATTAATCGTGATTAATCGCATCCAAAATAAAAGTTTTGTGTACATAATATTTGTGTGTACTGTGTATATTTATTATATAAATACACACACATGCAAGTATATATTTAAGAAAAATTTTATGACTATATATTAATTTAAATATATTTACATATAATAGTAATTATGTGAATAAATATATACATGTAACTATTTTCAAAATATATACTGTATGCGTGTCTCTTTATATATACATAATAAATATACACAGTACACACACATTATATAAACAAAAACTTTTATTTTGGATGCGATTAATCATGATTAATCGTTTCCCAGCACTAGTATAAATAAGCCTATAATTTGAAAAAAAAAATGTATAGTCTCTCTGAAAATTAATGAGAAATGAGTAAAAGAAAAAAAAAAGTATAGTCTTTCTGAAAATGAATAAGAAATGAGTAAAAGATTTTTTGCAAGTTTGAACTGCAATTATAAACTAAACACGAAGAGTCATATGTCCGCATATCAATATACTGCAATATTGTATCGCCAGATCCCTGCTGATTTCCACACCTACAAAATATCACCATCTAAACAACTACTGCCATCCTGACAGCAAGAGATGTGGCATAAAAAAAAAATATTTACACTCAGGCAGCCATTTGTCACCGACACACCAGCATTGACAGCAGTAGGAGGAGCCCGTTTCCTCAATATGTCTATGTCTCTCTTTCACTCCTTCCCTGTAGCCAGAGCTGTTTTGAATGCGGGCCGGATTCTGTGACAGCTCCACCCCTGAAAACACACACACACTCCAGTTGCAGTGGAATGACAGCGGAGATGGAGTGACAGGGATGAGTATTCCCCGAGCGCAGCACGGAAGCGTGGACAGCGGGAGTTTTGCTGGGCCCTTATCGCTCAACTGGGTCACTGTGTCCAATCAGGCTTTGGAGGCCGACCCGTGTGGGCGGTACAGGCATTTCCTGCTGGACGGGACACAGCTGACAGCCTCGCCCTCAGACCCTCGCAGTCCGAACACATTGGCTGCCAGCTGCATCTCGCAGGTCAAACATTGGTAGCGCACCGTGCCAATCTCTCAGCCTGGGCTTTTCCCACAAGGGCTTCAACTTCAATAGCCTGCCCTCCAAACCTAGGCTGAGGGACGGCGAGGGAAGCTGATTAACCAAATACTTTTATCAGCACTGAAACTGCTCCGCTGCACAAAATGGCCTTAAAAACACAAACCAGCAGCACTGGCCAGAAACACGCTAAGGGGGTGGGGGACCGAGGCTTACATGGCAAAGGGACACAATGAGGATTGACTGGACCCAAACCAAAGGCTCACCACTACATCACTCTAAAAATGCAGAAGAGTCCAGCCTCTTGCTTTTAAAAACACATATGGTGACACTAGGCACATATTTAAATCGACCTAACACAGTTCTACATTTACTGGCTGTTTAAAAACAAAGTTATTTGAAATTAATTATAACACAATAATATACTGCACTGGAAAAAATGAATGAATGGTTCAAAAACATATCTACGGCTCGAGATGCTGGAATTTATTTTGTATTTTTTAAATAGCTAAAATAAATGAAAAATATAAAGTACAAATTATTTTGATGTTATGTAGACTGCTTATTTCAGACAGCGCTTTTTGTGTTCATAACACATCCATCATATGACCCTAACCAGTGAATCTAAACAATGAAATCTAGAGGACTAAGGGACAGGAAGTCAACACTGTAAAAGAAGGAAATGGTGTACAGGGAAAAAAGAGAGCAGATACAAGAGTGGGAGGATGGCAAGAGCACTTGTGTTGTCTTCCTGAGTTTTTGTGCTCTTGGGAGAACTTGGATGGCTCGGGTCAGAAGAGACTCATAGAGTTGTACTTTCTATTTCTCTATGCTTTTTCTTTCTTTGTCTCTCCTTCACATACGTTAAGGTGTGCTGCATGTTTGCGAGAATGCTTGAAGTGAGGGTAACTTTGATGTTTTTACAAGAGCCAACTAGAGATCCACAACACCTCTGATGTGACGGAAGATGAAGATGAGACAGACAAACAAATGCCGCACAGAGAAGCGCAAATACAACACGTTCTAGCGTAATCTGACAATATCTATTCAGTCAAAGCCTTGAAAGCAAAACATATTTATCTTAAAAATGATTTTTTTATGTTAAAACACATTCTCCTATCAGAGTTAAATGAACAGAAATGACTATGATGGGTTAAAACACTCTCAAAACAATACTATGTTTGAATGACCCTACACAGCAACATTACCTTAACGTATGGCGCATATTCGCATAATATAATATATTATATAATAACCAGTTCAAACTTTCAAACAGAAAGAAAGAAAGAAAGAAAGAAAGGGTCACACACTGGAAAACAGTGTGGCAGAATGGCAATGGTAGTGTTTGGGAAACCTGTTTGAAACTAATCTTGACATTTACAATTCTGTTTTTCGCCACAAGTGACCCAGAAATTACACCCTCCACCGTGATGCCAGTCCAAATCATAGCATTTACCAGCAAGAAGACACAAACATTAAAAAAAAGACAGTCACACACGTAGACACATTCTTTGTCTCTCACACTCCTCCCTTCTCGCCGCACACATGGCACATTCCTGGCCGTGCGATGCGAGGTTCTGGCTAAAGGCCGTCAGCAGCCGTTTCCTGAGGAAAGCCCTGGGTGCAGTGTCAACTCTCCTTCTTCCTCTGCATTCCCCTCTCTCTCTCACACACACACACACACACAGTGAAAGATGCAGTCAGGGTCTTATCAGTTTACCACAATTCTGCCTTTCAACACAGTGCAGAACACTGAAGTTTATATATTTACCTTGACACTCTTTGACTCCAAACACACTCACTCTCATAAACACACATTCAGAGGCACAAATGTGCTTAGAAACGCACCCAGGCACATTCTCCAACTCAAAGATTCAAGAAAAACGTAAACCACAATGGCATCACATACACATGTTAAGAGCACGGCGGAGCTTCGGTGTTCACTAGAAGAAAACATAGTCAAAGATTAAAGGGGCGCTCAGATCAGATCTGAAATTTGTTTTTCATCTGTCTCACCTGTCAAAGACAAGAGGAAAAATGTTTCCAATATACCTGTGTAGAGAGAGAGAGAGAGAGAGAGAGAAGGATCGAGGACGGCAGAGAGAAGCCGAGTCTGAGCGATATAAAGCGAATGAGGAAAAGAGAGAACATGGAGGGAGAGCAGACGTGATTAAATCCCGTCGGCTGTGTGGGGCTGTCAGCGACTGTGACACGAGGTTCAGATCGCTGCTCGCTAGGGAGAGCACCATAATCACGTTCTTCCCGCCATGATGCCATCAAACGGGGACGGGACGGGTGGGCGGCTGCGATGGGGACGGCAATGGCAAAGCCCAAAACTGCCACACACGTCCCACCTTATCTAAAATCACCTTTTACACTAAGAATGGCCATTAGAATTTGAAAGTAACCACAATGGACTATCATGCAAGCACAATAATTCCATCACTGGACTTTCAAATTTCAAAACATTTTACAACCAATTAAAATTCAGCAACTACATCTAAACAGGCCACAAAGGAATAAAATTTTCAGCTTTGACTGGTTACGGCATTATTTTCAGCAGTTCATCAGACAGCAATTTGTATCCATTTTTGTGCCCGTGGGCCAAATCCTGCACGTCTATCATTTTTATATGACCCTCCTATTGATTAAATCAAGATAAAATTGCTGTGCTGCCTTATACACAAAAAAGTGCATAAATCAGCAGTTTAGGTGTACATATTCGGTCATGTCTTATACAATCCGATCTGTTTATGCAAATAACTATGGACTAACAACAGTTTTAGGTTCACGTGCACAATATATATTGTCTGATTTTCTTAAAATCTGAAGGAAAAAATTAAGAGAAAAGTCCGCATTCTCAATCCTGAATATCATTAAATCAGTTTTGTGTGGGTTGATACTGTCAAATATTTGGGCTTTAGCAGATCTTGTTTTTCCTCAGTTTCTTAAAAGCTTATAAGAGTTGCCCTTAAAATCTCAAAATATTATATTAATGCTATTTAGGGTGTTCAGCCTTAATTTGCATGTCAAACTTAAAGGAATAGTTGACCCAAATATGAAAATTCTGTCTTTTATTTCAGTCTTTTACTAACCTCATATCGTTCCAAGCCTGTATGACTAACTTTCTTCTAAGAAACACAAAAAGAAGACTTTTTGAAGGAGGAGAAAACATTGGACCCCATTGGACTTTCACTGTATGGACAAAAAAAAAAACATTTTGTGACCCATCTTTTTATGTGCCACGAAAGAAAGTCATACAGTTTTGGAATAAATGATGATGACAATTTACTACATTTTAGGGATGTAACGGTATGAAAATTTCTTATCACGATTATAGTGACCAAAATTATCACGGTTATCAGTATTATCACAGTATTG
>NW_015629065.1:2040444-2057537 GCF_001515625.1 Sinocyclocheilus rhinocerous
GTAAATATAAGTCTCTGTAAATCCACTCTCTGACACTAGGTGGCGCTTATGGAAAAGCTTAATTAGAGCTGTTTCCTGTAACCTCTGCGAACAAAGCAGTATTGCGATTAAGAACACTTCCTTTAGGTATTACAGAGCGAAGATGAAAACAAAATGCCATCGAATCGTTTCTGAAGACAGTCAGAGGGAGCCCGTGGGGAATTTTATCATGATTTATCGTCAAACCGGTAATCGTTACATCCCTACTACATTTTGGGGTGAAATCCATTAAAGTGAAAATATAAAGACAGAAATATTCACAGTTAGATCTTTGGACTTCCTCAAATTAGAAAAAATTTTGAAAATTTGGCCTTTGAAGGAAATATCTGTAGACATTGACTTAGTCCAAGGCTACATCGCAAAATTGCAAGAATCAGGATGTTTTCACTCATCTAGATGGTGAGCAACTAAACGGAACAGAATACAGGGGTATTGTGATGTGTTTTTACTAAAAAATTTATATTTTAAAGAAGCATTTTAACTTGACATATGGGTAAAAAAAAAAATAACAGCATAACATTTCGCTAAAGACATCCTTCTGACGCATTTGCTCATAGACCAACAATGCACAACAGCGCAGATCCCCGAGTACTCCATTGATTTATCTGTAGAGTACTCAAGGAGACAAAACGACCAAAATGCCTGCTTTAAACCCTCTGGCAGGTGGAGGGCCCCGTGCCGAATGCCCCTGACCTAGGAAGAGGACAGCCTCCCTGGATCACAGTGCCTTCGGGACCCTCCAAAAATAGATGGTCCCAGTACACCACCAACAATACCATCAACCGAACAGGAGGGAGAAAGAGAATAGGGCTGTTCCACACAAAGACGTAAGAGTACAGCCTGACTGCTCAGGAGACAGAAAGAATGAGAGAGAGAAAAAGAGAGAGAGAGAGTCTTAATTGCCTTATCCTGTAGTACAGGCTGGGGAGTGCTTTTTGACTTCGGCTTCCAATTTCACGCTACAACATTATTTAGTTTGATACAGACTTGATTAGGCATTACAATGTGTCCCTCTCTGAAGGAGCTTTGCGGCCGGCCTGCATCACTAGAGGACAGATTAACTCTGCAATCACGCTCCTTCTGAGACCCTTCTACTGTTTGTTTAGCCCGCCGGAGACCATGCCAGTGCATGTTTGTTTGTGTATGGGGATTTTGTGGGAGGGGTTCTTATTAAATGAACTCTACCCACACTTACAGCGACCCTTATTATGGGACATGACCACAAGATATAGAAAGAAAGTGTGTGCGTTCGGGGAGATAACGCTCAGTCCTTGACCTCAAGGATCTTCCTTTCCAGTATATGAGAATTTTTAAAGAACTCGGTCTCAAGACATAGATAAATACACACAAGCGGTGCAGGTGAACAATACTTTTAAAAGTAAAGTTACATTATTACTTTTTACTGAGAGTTACTAAACAAATAGACTGAATAATTTCTAATGTAGAACATTATATTAAATACAATGTATTTATATTATATAAATAGATGGTATACATTTAGTGCAAATAATGGTAAATTAAATATGTAGAAATTTAATTACACTAGTTACTTATGAAAGGTTAGTGTTAGATTATTATGCAACACAAGTTAATTTTAATGAAAATCACTTGTACATTATAAGGAAGGGAGAGTTTTTCATTTGCATTTGTTAGATAATAAATTAAAGGGATAGTTCACCCAAAAATGAAAATTCTGTCATCATTTACTCACCCTAATGTCATTCCAAACCTCTATGAATTTCTTTCTTTTTTTGAACACCAAACAAAATATTTAGAAAAATGCTGGCATCCAAACAGTTGACATAGCCATTGACTTCCACTGTATGGAAAAAATACTATAACCCTTTTCAACATGCTAATTGTGATTATGTAACGCACTGTTACTTCTGTTACTGTCAATAAAAGAAGTTATAAAATAACACTTAATGAGTGCGACATACTTGGACTAAAGTGTTCCAACCAATTACGGATTGATTACTCCAGTACCAATGTGTAAAGTATTGCGTTTTACACTTTGCCTCAAGATAGTGTGGTGCAAAACCTCTGATATTGGATTTTATCAGAGTTTAATGACCGAGCTGGATCCAGATAGAAGAAAGAGAATCGGACAGCCTGGTCCCCTGTCCATCACTACAGAACAGGTCAAAACTTTACATTTTTAACATCTGTCCATCCATCCATCAACACTAAGGCCCCACAGTACACAACCCCCACGCCCCACGATCTCCAATTCTCTTTCTTTCCGCTCCCTTCTCTCTGCCTCTCCTGGAGCAAGTCAGGCCCTGTTTGATGGTGACATGAAGCATTTATTAGGCGAGAGAAGCTGAGCAGGAAAGAGAGAATAAAGAAGAATTGGGAGCGCGAGTGTGTGGATGGTTAATAATTTCTGCGCACTTCTCTTGGCCCTGGATTTTTTTTTGTATTGCAGTAGCTGAAAGAGACTCTCTTCCCCATCATCATCCCATTCAACCACAACAACACAGATACACACCTATCAGAACAGCCCCCAGCGTACACACACACACACACAACACTCCCAGATAAGCACCATAAAACTCTCACATACTCTAACAAACCATCTAAAACACAGATTTGGGGGGGAAATTACTACTTTTAGAAATAACAAACCTGTGAGAGCCATGGTGAAGTGGGTGGCGCATGTGTTTGCGACACGTAAAAGCCGTTGTGCACTCAGGGACACAGGTTTGAGTCTAAATCATCCAATTTCTCCACTTTCTTGTTACTTTAAACATATTTTTTGATATGAAGTGCCATTTTTAATTTATATTGTTAATTGCTGTTCCATATTCCCTCACCCTCGTATTTCTTACTCCATATGCAATATAATACATTAGGCCTAAGATTTAAAATATAAACATATATCCAATCATTTATAAAGTTTTAGTTTGAAAACGTGTAGTTTGAACCTGCATGGTGCAAACCCACTGGACTTTCATTTACTTGCATGACTCACTGCAACACTCAGTTTTAAAACACTGTGATTTTGTTCACCACTTATGATCAGATCGTATTATGAATCATATTATAATCAGAAAATATGACTTGCACTATGGAATGTTTTGCATATGTTTTATATTCTATATAGATTTTTCTAAAAAAAAAAAAAAGTTAATATTTTCATACAAAAATAATGATACAATATTCATTTATTTTAATCATTTTTCTAACCTTGAGCTTGTACAGAAATGCAGATAAGCCGTGTGTGTGCTGGCAGAGAGGTAAATGTGAATTTGCTTCTACACACCTCCATAAATGTGGCCCGAGTCATCACTCTTGACACAACACTCCCAGATAAGCACCATAAAACTCTCACATACTCTAACAAACCATCTAAAACACAGATTTGGGGGGGAAATTACTACTTTTAGAAATAACAAACCTGTGAGAGCCATGGTGAAGTGGGTGGCGCATGTGTTTGCGACACGTAAAAGCCGTTGTGCACTCAGGGACACAGGTTTGAGTCTAAATCATCCAATTTCTCCACTTTCTTGTTACTTTAAACATATTTTTTGATATGAAGTGCCATTTTTAATTTATATTGTTAATTGCTGTTCCATATTCCCTCACCCTCGTATTTCTTACTCCATATGCAATATAATACATTAGGCCTAAGATTTAAAATATAAACATATATCCAATCATTTATAAAGTTTTAGTTTGAAAACGTGTAGTTTGAACCTGCATGGTGCAAACCCACTGGACTTTCATTTACTTGCATGACTCACTGCAACACTCAGTTTTAATACACCGTGATTTTCTTCACCATTATATTATGATCAGAAAATGTTTTTTAAATATGACCTGCACCATGGAATGTTTTGCATAATATAAATGTTTTAGATAATATAAACAAAAATTATATATATTTATTTTTCTAAAAAAAGTTTTTATTTTTATATAAAAATAACAATGCAATATAAATTTATTTTAATATACATTTTTCTAACCTTGAGCTTGTACAGTCAGGCAGTAGGATGAGAAGTGAGGTGAGATGAGGTGAACAGAGAGAAGTCAGAGAGAACAGTGTAATAATCACTCGTTGCCTCATTCAGTTCCTCTGGGAACTTCTTGAATACAGGAGCAGCCCTCCAAAAAAGCACACATGCTAAGTGAACTGCACACAATGGAAAAACCTGACTTTTAACCAACAAATGAACACATCATAGAAGAAAGGCTGTTTTGTAAATGTCATTATTCCGCTTTTTTCTTGTCTCCCCTCCCTTTTATTCTCCCTTTGTGAGCGTATGTGTGTGCAAGCGCTCTCGAACGAAGAGCGACTTTAATTGTTTCTTCAGTATAGCCCCGCTGTTTGCACGGGTTATTATCCCCGACTTTGCAGGGGGGGGGGGCGTCTTTTACAATGGAGGCTAATTCTTTCTAAGCCAAAAAGGCTTCTATGCTAGGTTCCAGACTAGCCTCAGGATAAAGCGAAGAAGCTTCACGCCTTAAAATCAATTTATCAAGGCATTACTAACCCAACTCAGAGACCCATGGTTCGCACACATAATCTGCCCGTGACGAAACAGCAGACTGACAAGCGCCGCTTTGCTATCATTAGCCATGTCTGTATTTTTAAAACTAGTTACTTTAATTGATAAGTGAAGGGTCAGAGTCGTCTTTTATCTTTCTGCCAAATTAATTACGCCTCTTTATTTGCCGACGTAATTGTCTACAAGATCTGAAACAAGGTACAGCCAGACATTCTGACATTGGATGAACTCTGCAAATTACTCAAAAGTTTCGTTTTGAGGAGTCAAACTCCATCTGTGTTTGAAAGGGCAAGGCTACTCAACTCTGTAAGCGTATCTTTGTTTTAGCGGTTTTGTTCTTGCTGCTAGAAAACTTTTTTAGGCCTTGTGAAATCGATAGGTTCAGCTCTGGAGAGAGCCACAAGCGTTCAAGAGATTTCTCAGTGCGTGGGCACATGCATGCACACTCTCACACACACACACAGAGAAACATTTCACCTCCAGCTATACCAGTCCTTCACTGGTCTAGGATGGCTCCCTGAGCGCTCTGTCATGGGAGACCAGATGACCTGGTGAAGGGTCAGAGGGACTCTGGGGGGCACAGCAGGGGTCAAACCAGCACCAGCACTCCTCATTAATGACCTCTGCAGCCCTTCAATCACCACCCCAAAAAGCTCAGACCAAGGCCTGAAGCCTGTCCAGCAGGGAGACAGGCCAATAAATATATGCATCAGCCAGGTGTAGAGAGTGGGCTTAATTGCCCCCTTTCCTTATGTTTAATGTACAGCCCAGCGAGACGGGGCAGGGTCGTAGAGCAGCCACCCGGAGAGGAGAAAGAGTAGAGAGAGAGCGTTAATGCATCTTTGAATACCAGGAAAAGTCAATTACACACAGACAAATACATCTTGACATAAAAACTTTTGACAAAACTACCATTCAAAAGTTTGAGGTCAGTGAAGTATATTTTGCTCAAACAAGCAACATTTTATAATGAAAATACAGGGGGGGGGGGACTGAAATATTCTGAAATATTTTTACACAAAAAAAAATCTATTTTAATATGTTTGAAAATGTAATTTATTCCTGTGATAGCAAAGCTGAATTTTCAGCAGCCATTACTTTAGTCTTCAGTGTCACTGATTTATTCTTCATAAATTATTCTAATATGCTGCTCAAGAAACATTCTTATTATTATCAATATTTTAAAAAAAGTTGAGCTGCTTAACATTTCTGTGGAAACTGTGGTACATTTTTGATTAATAGAAAGTTTAAAAAGAACAGCGTTTATCTGAAATAGAAATCTCAACATTATAAATGTCTTTACTGCCATTTTTCCTTTAATGCATCCTTGCTGAATAAAATTTTTTTTTTTTTTAATAATCTGATTGCAGACGTTTGAATTGTGATATATGTAAACCTAAGTTGTAATTTGCATGCGGAAACATACATAAATAATAATGCAGGAGATATCAAAAAGGCTAATAAATCTCTTAAAATATCTGATAATTGTACCTTTTTATGACAAGACAAGGTAGTGCAATTCTGCCAAAGCAATCATATTTATGAATTATTAATTTATGATACTGTAATTGTAAAAATAAAATACCTTGAAAAATAGATTTAAAAACTCCCACGTATTTAAAGTATTAGGAATATACAGTATATGGTGTTTTTATATGTATGTTTTCTTTCTTTCTTTCTTCTTTTTTTTTTTTTTACATGGACCTCAACATGGACGTTCTGCTAAAGTTCTCTTTTTGTGTTTTCCAAAAGAAAGTAACGCATATGACCTTGGAATGCCGTGAGTTTGTAAAAATGCTTGACAGAATATCCATTTATGAATGAAATAGTTTATATGAATACATGTAGTGCTCCACAGTTAGAACGTCCAGAAAACCTCATATCAACAAGTATGATAAAAATGGCAGACACACTGCCCACCGGGGAGAAACCCACATCCAAACCCACCCGCCTTTTCCTACCATCACAGACCAGATGAATTACGCCATGATCTCCACACCAATAGGGGTCACTGCTTCGAGATATGGAAAGGTATAACGATTTGACTTGAAAAGAAAGTTAAAGAGCAGAAGAAAAGCATGCCTCTTAATATCATGATACCAGTCGCATCAACACCCAAAGAAAGCCATTAAAAAAGACCTCAGCTGCTGTCAAACTGTGCGCAATTACGTTTTTTTCCTGGTTCTGATGAAATACTTTTAGACTTGTTTAACTAATTGTTCATGCTGTGAAGTCAATGAAAACAAAAAAAAGCAAGAGCATAAAAATCAATTTTGTGGTTCATCTCCCATTATCTCAAAATCACACCCTCTAACAGTCAACACACACACACAAAATAAATACTACACTCTTCTCATAAACAGTCTAGAACTGAAACAAATGCTTTCTCAATTTCAGATTATTATTGTCATTTCTTAAAAAAGCTCGAATAAAAAAAATACAAAAATCACTAAAAGAATGTTTAATTAAACACATAATTAGGAAAACATAAAAAAAAAATGTTTCAGGCACTACAACAGAAAAGTGAATGGAAATATTTACTAAAAATAAATTCAATCTATTATTGTCAATGAACCATCATCTGAAAATGTGCAACAGATGCAATAGAGTGATTAGGTGCACAAAAAATTGAAAACAGCACACCAATCAAAGCACAAAATGAAAAACACAAATGTGGATGCATAAGAACACTGGGGGTTCTCGTTCCCTGATCTCTTCATTTGTGGCTCTGCAGCCCTATGGTAACTCACTTCAGCGTTTTACAACAGCCCACTGACCAATGAAACTTCTGCGCCGTTGCCAAAAGTCTAGGTGACAATAAAAAAGCCATTTAATGTTAAAAGCAGATGGTTCCAGAAATGGAGGAAAGTAAAAAGATGAGATCTGTACCGCTACATAAAGACACACCAAAAAAAGATCAACACAACAGCACATTACAGCTTCATTGCCTCTTTTCTTACCCTCTAACATGTAACACAGCTCCCAAAGAAAAAACTAATATCACTGAAATCATACAACAGAAAATCTCAGCAGTGTTCTTTAAAGACGGAAAAATCCGCAACTTCAAACCTCACTTCAGAAATCCACAAAATTACTAAAAAATTACATTTTACTTTATTTGTTATCTAGATGTCCCTGCAAAAACAACTCGCTGTTGTGTTATGTATCTATGTATGAAAATCCCTTCCTTCCCACAGTCCCTCAGTTGTTGAAATGCACAACTGAAAATTTACATTCAAAACGGCGAGTAATTACCCAATTCCCTATCGAAACACTTGCTAAAGGATAACGTATTCTGCAGGAAGAGCTAAATGCATTCCTGAAAGACATTTCAACACATGAACCAGGTACAAACCCATCCACATACCCACGTACCCAAAAAGACCCTCGTGTCAGTGGGCAGAGGGGGGAATAATGCCAATAGATTTCATTCTCAGCGAGCTTCAGATTAGCATTACTCGAATGTTTTCTCCCTTTCGTAGAATAAAATGTCCAATTTGATTCGACTGACTGTAAACAACAATGAAAAAAACGGAAATAAGTGCCCACACTGTCTCCTTTCCTGTCGTGTGCATTCATCCCCCTCTTAATGTCCTGCAAATGAAGGGGATTTATTAATGTGTAATTAAGTAATAATCATCGCTACATAATGCATGAAACACTCATGGGGACGGTGGAGATACGAAACAGGAATGCCACAGCCGAGCACTCAGTGCATAGACACACATTAAAAAGGGATTAATTGAGAGAAATAATATTTTGATAAGCGCAGCTCCCTCTCCCCCTCTGACGAACGCTCTCGCTGTCTTTTTCCTCTCAAAATAATCTCTCTCGCTCTTGTGCGCGCGAATAACACTGGCAATCACAGTTTCTAATGTAATGTGATGTGAGAGCATGACTTCCATTACTGGAAAATAATCCCTGGTCTAACGTGACAATGGGCAACGCTTTTTTGAGGAACCCCCCTCTCTATGTGCCTGCATATGTTTTCTACAGCCACAACACCTGCAGATTTGAAGATATCAAAGCAGAAATTAATGACAAACAAGCTTAACCTCTGGAAGAGCAAGCCAATACACTAGACACCGGGACAGAAAAAAAAAAAAACATGAATGATTTTGTGCATACCACTCTCAGACATATTGTTGGTGCCCTTCTAATCTCCGAGCATAGCAATCAAAGCTAAAGGTGCTGGGCTGAGATAGGGACAGAGCGAGCCTTGCTTACATATTTAATTGGCCTCTGATTGACGTGCATCGCTGAGTCAATACAATCACTGTTTACCCCCCCAAACCTCTGTGCTGCAGCAGGCTAATGCATACTCGATAGAAAACTGCAATAGTATTTGTTGCAATACAACAAAACGTTTGATTTGCAGTTGCCTTGAAAAAAACAGAACAAGCTAAAAACATTATTAGTTAATGATTGGGGAGAAAAAAGATGATGCATATTTATTTGCTGAATATTTCACTTCATGCATGTAAAAAATAAAAGCTGGTAAAAATAAAAAAAATTATGTTATTGATTACAGGGTCAAAAAGACTGCTCTCTCTCATCTCTATCTCTCCTAAACAACTCAATGACATTGTTTACGACTGATCTGCACTCAGCAGGCTCTGTCAATGTTAAATATCTGTGACAATAACCGATTCTTAACACGTTGTATTTCCAGTTCAACCGACATGAATATTATACTCTTACACTCTATGTAAACTTACAACCATTTTCTTCTCTCTTGATGAACCTCTGCAGATTACAGCCATTAATTAAAACAAAAAACTGGTTATTATTTGGGGGAGGGGGTACTAATATGGGCCACATGGCCACCCGAAAGCCCATCTGGTTTCTATTGGGGTGAGGGTGCCAAGTGATATCTCGACCGGCAGCACAATATCTGCTGCACATTGCTGATGGACAAGACAAAATAGCAGCAGGCCTTAGTGCTCCTAAATTCACCTGCCTGTGAGTGTTGAGTCTTGTAGGAGGGGTGTGAATGAGATGAGACTGTCTGTGACTGATTCTGCCATGTCAAAGTCACAACCGGGAATAAATTCAAGACAATAAACAGCAAAGAGGGGGGGGGGACACCAAACTGAGATCTATAGAGAATCAAATTCCATTCACAATACTACTACAGACTGAGAGGGGGGTTTCTAAATTGAGTTGAAAAAACATCTCAGAATATTTAGGATTTCCACAAAGAGGACAAAATGAGAATACACTTATTTAAAGGTCTATTTTATGAGCAGTAGCAGTATTATTGATTAAAAAATATATATATATTATTTTTACATTAAAAAAATTAAACGCAAACAAAAAAGTTAACATTTAATAATTTAACGAAACAGTATATAATAATACTTATGTATAAAGTGATGTTGTTTATTTACAAAAATAAATATAAATTAATAAAATTGCTTAAATACCATTTAAAATACTAATAATATTAATAAATAACCTAAAATAAACTCAAGCACCATTTCTAATCGTCCAGGTACAGCACCTTCCCTATAAGAGATAACTTGTACTGCCAAACACAAGACTTGGTGGCACCTGGCATCAAAATGAAAGTGTTTCATTTCTTAATTATCTTTCAATGTAAAAAAGCCTCCTTAAAGTCTCTGAACATAATGTCACTACTGAAAGCAAACGCATTAAATCGATAAATTTCACAATCCCCGCCACTTTTACCCATGAAATCTCATTGGTCATGTGAGTTGTTCCCTTTCGTATACCATTACCAACATAAAACGCTTACCTTTAACGGAGCGCGGTTTGGCCTGCTTGCGTCTAGACATCTCCGTGTTAACAACAATATTTTACTTTCTTTAACGGGTATCTTGTCCTCTCCGAGAAATATTGACAGGTCACGCGCTGATACTTGGGAGATTTCTTCACTTTGCCTGTTGCAATGCGGCAACTTCAGTCTCGCTAGTCCAGAAGCGTTCAAAGGAAGAGAGAGTAGGCCTACGGCAATGGAAACTGATATTCCAATGATTGAACTTCTCCAACCTGTAGATTTAACGAATAACTTGCGGCTTTTCCCCGTGCTCGAGAAGCGAACGCTCTTTTGTTCCTCCGTAACGACGGAGCGGGCACGCGCGCCCGGAGTTTGAAGAAGCGGAGCGTGCCCAAATTACACCTGATCAGTGGCGAGAGGTGACAATACTTGCCGATAATGTGCAAAAGCCACTTCGACGGTGTTTCGGAATTGATTCGCAATGTTTTTCCTCCTTTTTGCAGTTGTCGCAACTGTCTCTTTTCGTTGTGATGCCGCCGAACCGCCCTCCTTCGCTGTTATTTTTCCGAAGGTGCCACTCTCAATGGCATTTTACGCAGCATTTTTACCTGAGGGGATTTTTCTTCTTGTTTATCGTCCTAAAAGCCGTAAATATTTCTAGTCGCTAGCCTCTCTCTCCCTTTTTCTTTGTCCTGACTCTGGTCTTCCCTCCGCCTCCCGATCCGACTGCTGGCGGGGCTGCAGCGCAGACACACATAATAAAGCCAGGCTTGGCTGGAAATGTAGCCGTGTCCCAGCAGGAGGATGTGAGAGTAGGGTCCCGGCGGGGGAGCGCTCTGATCCCGCAGGGAGCTCCGCACAGCCTGGGTTGAGCAGACAGAGAGAGCCAACAGCACCAAACCATGGTCAGCCATGGAAACTACAGCTTAACTTGGAGCACGGATCGGGGCCAAAACACGGAGCTTCGAGGAAACGCTGCAGCGTTCAAGAAAAAAGACGGACTGGATTCGCTTTTTGCGCTCCTTGTACTGGTGCCATCGTCTCGGGTTCACTCCAGCGTTTAACTGACGATTGGATACGATGACATTTTGACTATTTGGGGAGTTTGTTTTGAACATTTATCATTTCCACGTCGCCTTTGCAACACGTTTATCTGCGTTTAAACGAATAAGATTTACGATTTAAAGGGATAGTTCAGCTCAGCCAAAAATAAAAACAGTGTCATCATTTAACGTTGTTCCAAACCGGTTTGACTTTCTTTCTTCCTTCTGCTCAACACAAAAGATGTTAGGCTGTATGTTAAGGTCTGACAGCCTCAGTCACCATTCACTTTCGTTGCATCTCTTTTTCCCCCCATACAATGAAAGTGAATGGTGACTGAGAAAAAGAAAGTTTTACAAAAACAACAACAGGGTGAGTAAACAGATCAGATTTGTAATGGAGTTTTAAAAAAAAGTGTTTAGCCTTTGCAACATCAAGTGCATGCATTTTATTTTTGAAAAACATCTGCATATGCAAATAATGTTTGATATTATCAGATGTGTTGTTTTATTTTCATTGGTATTATGGGATATGTTTTACTTAACTTTTAACCCCTTTTCCTAGGATCCTTGTTGCATTCTTTTTGGCAGGATTAGGCCTTTTCGACAGTATTTTTAGTCCCCACAGCATCTGTCTGGCGCCTGCGTGTACTGCCGAAGCGCAGTCGCAGAATGAGGATCATTTGTGCAAAAATCAACCTAAGAAATGGTCAAAATCACACGCGGCGCGCCGGAGCTGCTCAGCCGTTGTCATGGATAACATGGTGGTCACCCTGTCTCGGTCAGTGGTATATCCTGCAGATTGAGCCAGGCACCCCGCGGAGCCACGGAGCGGCCTTTAAAATTGACCCCCCGCAGTGGACCGGGGCCCCTCTTGTCTCGTCTGAGCGCACGCCTGGAGACTGCATTTAAATGGGCTTCTGGTGTCCCAGAGAGAGAGGCCGCTGGCATGAAGGGGCGAAAGCTCACCGCAGTGGTCCCTTTTTCTCGGATAAATTCAAAGGAGGAAAATAGCTCACATTACAAGCTCCTTAAGGTTCAAGGACAGCCGAGACATGAATGGTTTGAAAGAGTGGCATTGTGAAATCACATAGCACGCGATTACACCCTCTGTCATCTTTTTACGGATTTGCATTTTTCTTGTGCCACAATGAACAGTTCAGAATAAGATTTACAAGACATGAGGATGAAATTAATTAAGACGCTGGAGAAAAAGAGGTGTGAACTGCAAATGCGGTGGTCCTGTTTGGAATAGACGCCGTTGCTATTTTAGGACGATTTTAATGAGTGGCAAATAATTTTTTGAGCTTGGATGACTGCATGCGATTTGAAAAATTTTGAATGTTTAGAATGTTCACTGCTAACTGAATTGAAATGGCCTCAGTATTGGCTAGTATTTTCCTTCACGCAGCAGGGACGGGAGGAAGCAAATCTCTCATTGGACATTATAAGGACGGAGGCATTTGCAACACTTCATTTCACTGCTAACTGAATTGAAATGGCCTCAGTATTGGCTAGTATTTTCCTTCACGCAGCAGGGACGGTGGTAGATTGGTGCCCTTACATTATTCATGCGACGATTATTCAAAATTTAGCAATAGCTCAACAGCGCTTTGTCCTTTCTCTCATCCATCTCCTCTCTCACCATACCTAGGTATGCTGCTATTCTTATGCGACTATCATCCATTGGACAGTGTGGACCCAGAAAGCACCCTTAAACACTCCCCCATTGTACTGTCACAAGCCTGGAGAGTTCATGTTATATTTATGTTGCCTACAGCATATTCTCTCTGTTCTGTTCTGTTCAGCTGAACTCACGCCAACTCCTCCATGTCCCCCCTCCACAGACAATGTTACATCTCATTGGCTTTGCCCTAGATAGGCTATTTTTGTATGAAATAATTAGACATAACTGATTTAAATACTGCAAAGCCAACACTCTTTTGTCTCGTTAACAAAGTACAGGAGAGGCGCACGCTCACGGTGTCACTTCTGTCAATCCGTACAAGGAGGTTTAAAATACAAATGCTTTTGTAGCTAATGGATCTGAAGCAGAGCCCAAAAAAATGAGTCATTTTATTAGCTTCCTTCTATTCGGGTTTTACTTTCGGGACCGAGCTGCGGTGACCTGACCTGATAGAATCTATTATGAAAGCAAAAAATGTCAGGAAAGCATTGCCAGAAGCTTTTAATTGTCTCAACGTGTACATCAGCAAAATATAGGATTGCTAAAATATGCCGCCTAATTGTCCATATAAGGACAGCGCGGCACTTAAAACAGCACATTTTGTTTGTTACAGTGACCCCGGACCCAGACAGCCGTGCTGATGCCGAGTGCACATGGGCACACGACTGAGAGGTGGAGAGCAGGAACGCAGATTGGGGCTGACCGCTCGGCTGCACTTTAATGTACCCTCTACTTCATCAGTCCTGATTAGCCACCATAAAAATCCAGATTGAACATTACATTTTTACTGCTGATTGTCTTCCAAACACTCTCAGGTGTTGGCGTGTTAAATGCCAGGGTGTGCATCTGTCCTCGCATGCCATTAGCTTGCTGCAGTGAGACGTCTGACTTGAAAAAGGGGGACCCTCTTCAGAAACGAAAGCAATGCAGAACAAATTTCAGGCTTTTAGGCTTACCGTATCTTGTGCCAAAACCTCAATAACAAGCCCCCCTCCAGCCCCCGTTTCCCTGGCTCTTGCCCCAGACTTACACAAAGAAACACCAGCTTTATGGACTTAGGGCATTAAAGCATAAAAAACAGCGGACGGAGAACAGGTTCGGAACACATGGCGGCAAACGCGGGGCCCGATCACATCAGATCGCACAGGCTATACGCTTTAACGCTCCAATTCGTAGGTGCACGGCCGTGTTTTCAAAAGGGCACATGAAAGGGCTTAGCGAGAGAGAGAGATGAGCAACCGCGGCGAGGAGGCCGGCGCTCCAGCAAAAACGCTTTTCTGATGAGCTGCAACAATGCACTCACTCCCACGACATCAGCTCTCTGTTGGGAGTCTCCTCCTAATTTCCTCCATCCATAATAAAAAGAGCTACATTAAACAGTGCCATTAGTGCCAGCAATTTGTTTTATTCTCCACAGAAAGAGAAATGTTATCTGTGGCGGACAAACTTAACCCAATTAAAGCTCATTGTGTATGGGGGCCTTGCTGGGTCTTCAGCTGATGCCTAGGAACGAGGGCAGAGGAAGCCAACTTTGGGGAGGGAGAGGCGAAAAAAGAGAACGGTTGGAACACGTCTGGAGAATTAGGGAATGTAGGAGAGAGACAAATGTGCTTTCAGGAAAAAAGACGGGAAGAGAAATTATGTTTTCGTACGCTTTCCCCCACATCAAATCCCTCCCAAGATGGTTTGATAGAGGAATACTGCGCAAAATGTACTCAAAACAAAAACGCACAGATAATTCGGCACTTAAACAAATAGCCAAAGGATTAGAGTGAAGGTAAAACCTTTCCATCAAATTAAAAAAAGGGAGGAACTGCGTACAAAGCCACACGTTCGGAGACTCTCGCTCATACCCTCACATTTTTGCTGTTAATTGTTGTGATAACACCTCTCGATTACAGGGGTTTAATTATCAACATGTTTGGCTGTTAGACCGAGTACCTGGCACAGATCCTGGTGAAGGGCTCAAGGTTTCTAATGAAGATCTCACTCACAGCAGCATACAGGAACTCAGTGTGGTGCTGTCCTAACAAAGAAGCACATCGCGTTTAGAGACGACCTGGGTATCTGTGAATTCTAACACAATAATGCCAAGAATATTCATAGTGATACATTTTGATTGATATCCAGTTGTGCTGGAATGGCAAGTGTGTGTCTCTGTGGGGAAAAAAGTGATTCTGTGTGATTGCAGAATTGTAACAGTAACTGAATCACATGTCGTGGGACACAAATGAGGCATGCCTTTGCTTCCGTAACAGCGAAAGCTGGTTTCACTCCGTTTGACTGGTAATCCTTCCGTCTCCTATTGCATTTATCAGCTTTAGTGGAGCCGTTTTTTGCTCACTTACCCAAAAAAGGCCCAATCAACACCTCCCAGCTGGTGAAATGAAGCAGAACCGGGCCTCCATTACTTTTGAGACGTGATGGATACTTCACAGCTGCGGTCGAGTGTCTGTGATCAGAGAGTGGAGAGACAAACAGCTGTAAAACATGCCCTACTAAAGACATACAACATTTGCTGACAGTGTTTGCCATTAGGATTTACATGCAGTGTATACTGTATACACACATGACTGTGTAGATTCATCCACAACTAGTTTTGTTCTCAAGCAAGGCCTAAGAAACATTTATGTGAAATCTTAGCAATTTGAAGGAGACTGAGGACAAGAATCAGTCCATGTATTTTGTGAGAGTTGCTTTGAAAAGTGGCAATAAAACGTTGTGTGATATTAAAATATACCTTTTAAAACAAGGGCATTCATTCTCTTGAAACAATTTTTTTTTTAATCTCACTTGAGCAGCATTTACTGTTCTAGCGTGATTTATGCCTTTAAATTATCTAGTCTGATTTCTATATTTGGTTTATAATTTACATTTATCTATATTTGTCCTCAAACACAAACATTATGTCGTCTGAAAGCAATATTAGGCTATCTCTCCCAAATTGGAGGATGTGCGCAATCTAACACTTCACAAATACAGATTCCTATTATTATGAAATTGCACTAGGAACAGTAGCTACACTCTGCAAGCCTTCGATTTATCTCCCAATGGTTAATTTGCGTGAGAAAATTATATTTACTGTTATTGAGGGGAAATACATTCACGCAAGCAATGTTTTCCAGAGAACGAAAACAATTTGTAGGGTTCATTCTGTATTTAAATCGTATTAAATGCCGCATTTCAGTGTTTTCTCTTTTCAAATGAAATATTCAAATAAAATATAACCAAATCTAATCTGAGAAGAAAATGTCTGTAATAGAAAAGCAATGGATGTTTAGAGGTTTGATAAGCAGAAGGACCATAAATGAAACATTGAACTGCTTTGTTGAACGTATGTTCTGTAGGTCTACAGCGCTATCTAGTGGTTAAAATGAGCTCACACTCGGATTAGCGTCGTGTCTCGTAGATTATATAGTGTTTAATTTTTACCTCTGTGGTGATTAAACAGTCAAACATATTGCAAAAACACAACATGTTAAACATTTATATTTAATTGTAACATTATCAAGACCTCCCCTTATTTAAAATGACAGTTAATCTAGAAATGAAAATTCTGTCATTATACTCACCCTCATGTTTCAAAACGGTGTTTCTTGCTTTCTTAGGCGAAGCACACAAGGAAAAGTTAGCCAAAAATTCATTTTCCATTCAATAAAGTAAATGGTGACTCAAACTTTGACTTATTTCTAGAATTTACTTCTTTTTTTTTTAAACAACGGTGACGTAATTGGTTTTTACACAGCATTGTACGGTTTCTAAAAGACGTAAAATATTTCTATACAAAAAAAAAACGTATTTTTCCTCAGTTTATGTTGACTAAGCAAGTCGATTTCCGCTCCATAAGAAAAAAAAATCATGGTTTGGTAAATTAGAATTCTGGGGGAATAATAATAATAATGGCATAAATAATTAGAAATTTAAACGAACAAATCGTAATTATCATGTAAAGTGTCAAAATTATAACTTAAATTTTCATCTTTTTTTTTTTTTTTGCCTTCTTGTGGCAGAAATGGACTTACATAGTTTACCTCCATTTCTGACACTGTTTAGATTTTTAAAGTGACTTATTTTTC
>NW_015629065.1:2057835-2072046 GCF_001515625.1 Sinocyclocheilus rhinocerous
GCATGTTACTAACATGCTGCTAGCATGATTAGCAAGTTATTAACATGTTTCTAGCATGACTAGAATGTGGCTAACATGATTAGCATGTTACTAGCATGATTCTAGCCTGATTAGCATGTTGTTAGCATAATTAACATGTTATTAGCATGTTTATAGAATGATTAGCAAGTTACCAACATGTTTCTAGCACGATTATCATGTTGCTAGCATGATTAGCTAGTTATTAGCATGTTTCTAGCATGACTAGCATGTTGTCTGACACTGTTTAGATTTATAAAGTGACTTATTTTTCCAAACCAAATTACTCCATTCTCATGTTCGTAGATTGTGATGTTGGGATCAAGAGGAGTCTCTCGTTTCCATCCACCAAATGTTAATAGGAGTTAATATAAGCAGAGTTAGTTACATGTCCCTAGTTAAATCACCCATACGAAGAAACTTATAAGCATGTTTCTAGCATGACTAGAATGTGGCTAACATGATTAGCATGTTACTAGCATGATTCTAGCCTGATTAGCATGTTGTTAGCATAATTAACATGTTATTAGCATGTTTATAGAATGATTAGCAAGTTACCAACATGTTTCTAGCACGATTATCATGTTGCTAGCATGATTAGCTAGTTATTAGCATGTTTCTAGCATGACTAGCATGTTGCTAACATTGTTAGCATGTTTCTAGCATGATTGGCATGATGCTAGTATGTTTTTAACGTTATTTAACATTGTAAATGAAAAAAATCCAGCTAAAAACAAGGTAAAACTAGCTGATTCAATAAAAACAGCTAGAGACCAGTTAAAATCAGCTAAAACCAGCTGATTTAGCAAAAGGCCAGCTAAAAACAGCTGAACCAGTCAAAAACCAGCTTAAAACCAGCCTAGGCTAGTTGTCTAGTCTTAGCTGGTTTAAGCTTATAGTAGCTGTTATAAACTTTGTTGGTCTTTTAGCAGGTCTCCCAGCTTGACCAGCTAAGACCAGCCTGACCAGCTAAAATGGTGCCAAAACCACTTTAAAACCAAAAAATGTTAATAGGAGTTAATATAAGCAGAGTTATAGTTACATGTCCCTAGTTAAATCACCCATACGAAGAAACTCATAAGCATTGTGATAAATTTTTCAACCTCACCATTATATAATACTGAGTAACAATCAGATTGTTTTAATGCTGTACTTAAGTCACACACCTGTTTCTGTGTCTGGTTTATAATATCAAAGGAATAATTCACCTAATACCTGTTTCTTATATACTCACCCTCACTTTCTTCAGTGGACACAAAAGGTTAATTTTTGCATAATATCTTGGCTATTCAAACTGCAATTAAAAAATAAAATGAATTATCTAGCCAACCAGCTAGATAGATTAGAAATATTAGATAGAGTGGAAGCTTAAATGAGTTTAAATGGGTTAGAAATAGCACATAGAAGGGAAGTTTGATTGAGCCTAATGGGCTTCAGTGTGTTTAGATTTAAATTTTTGACAGTTGGAAGCCATGTTTTCTGAAGATTTCTGAAGCCATAGGGTGCATATAAAAAAAATTGTGATATCCGATTTTAGAATGACTAATTCTTTTGAGTCAGATCTTTTCAATGAATCAATTGATCCAGTTCACAAAACTGGTCTGAATGATTTGTTTCTGAATGTTACTGATCTGGTTCTGGAGTTCAGCTCACTAACTCATCGATCCAGTCACAGTGGTTAAAAGCTCACTGGTGGAGAAGATTATCACTAAATTACAATTTAAAATTAAATCTATGTTTGGTACTAATCAATCTTATGATCTATGAAACCTCAACCCTATTGTCAAGCATGGTGGTGGCAGCATCTTGCTCTGGTGTTTCTTTCCTGGCAAAGAGAAACAAAAAACTTGTTGCCATCAAGGGTAACACAGATGGAGCCAAAATCCACGAAGGGTGCCAGAATCAGCCAGCCAAAGACAGCAACCCCTTTGTTCAGGTACAACGTTCCAAAGAATAAAGACTTGAATCCAATCAAAAATTTGTGGCATGACCTGAAAATTCTAGTCAGATGGCACAATCCAATTTTAATTTATAGCAAATTTGCATTCAGAAACATGGAATTATACACAGAATTTTGTGTCCAGTCAAAAAAAAAACATTGATGGGTGGTGTCTATCTGGAAAAGTTATTAAGCTATTAAGGGTATGCATTCAGTGAAGAAGGGAGAACAGTTTAAGTTTAGGGGCTGGATTCACACCTTAGAAATTTAAAAATGTCTTTTAGCAGGTCTCCCAGCTTGACCAGCTAAGACCAGCCTGACCAGCTAAAATGGTGCCAAAACCACTTTAAAACCAAAAAAATCTAGCCAACCAGCTAGATAGATTAGAAATATTAGATAGAGTGGAAGCTTAAATGAGTTTAAATGGGTTAGAAATAGCACATAGAAGGGAAGTTTGATTGAGCCTAATGGGCTTCAGTGTGTTTAGATTTAAATTTTTGACAGTTGGAGTTTGAATAGTCTTGGCTCATTTTAACATTCCGTCAATGTAAGTCTATTGGATTTTTATGATTTTTAATCGTAAGAAAACCGTAAATCCGATCAGTCTGAAAAGATATAGCAACCCGAGTCAGAACAGTCTGAAGAGCTGGGCTGAGTTGGGTGGTTCTAGCTTGAAAGCTCTAGGAGCAGTAGCGTTTAGAATTTTAGTCTAAGAAGAAGAAGAAAAAGCAGCTTAAATAGAATATCAGTAAGTTGGCTTTTTCAAGCCAACTTAATTACATTTTAAAATATAAAATGTATAATGTATTTTGGATCAAATAAATGCAGGCTTGGTGAGCAGAAGAGAAGAACTGCATTTCAAAACATTATGCACTTTATCTTTTTTTTTTTATTATTAGAAAAAATAAAAATCTCTGGCTCCTGGAGATCAAGAACCTTCTACAATCTACCAAAATTCAGAATAGTCTCATATTATTGCCTCACACCAAAAACTGTATTTGGAATATATTCAATCGTTGTACGGAGAACAGTGATATTTAAAGACATCTCTCACAGATATTTATATATATCTGTATCTTCATATTTATTCTAAAAATTAGCTTACACCTGTGGAAATAAAGAGAACACAACTGAGGCTTTTTTCCATACCAGTACATATTTAAACATCTCATAGGATCCTGAAAGAAAACACAGAAGTCAAATTCCTAAAAAATATAAACCATAAAACTGCCTAAGTCCAAAATGTTAACAACTGTCCCACGTGGCAATACTGGCCTATGATTTAATCAGGTGTCCTGAGAGAATCAAGGGAGCAGGCGTCGTGGTGGGCGAGGACCTGAACATGGACAAAAAAAAAAAGGTTCAACAAGAGGAACCAAAAAAACTAATAAATAAATTAGTGACAGATCCTTCCATACCAATAGTTCTCTAAATAGCCATCATAACAAGAACTTCATGAGAAGATGCTGACCTGTTGGGGCTCCCATATGAAGGCTCCTGAGTGAAGGTGGTGGTGCTCTAGGACCCCGAGGTCCATTCTGCGTAGGTGGTCCACATATCAATGGTGGCCCGCGTGATGAATGAGACCCCGGATGCTGCAACAGTCCTCTAGACGGGAAACCAAGAGGTGTTTCAAGCAGAGGGGCACGGTCAAGAAGAGGGGCACGGGTGGAGGATGGCCCATGTGTAGGTGCTAGGCCTAGAAGAGGTTGTGGCTTGTCGAGACTATGAGGGGGTGGTGGGCTTCATGAGAAGATGCTGACCTGTTGGGGCTCCCATATGAAGGCTCCTGAGTGAAGGTGGTGGTGCTCTAGGACCCCGAGGTCCATTCTGCGTAGGTGGTCCACATATCAATGGTGGCCCGCGTGATGAATGAGACCCCGGATGCTGCAATAGTCCTCTAGAGGACGGGAAACCAAGAGGCGTATCAAGAAGAGGGGCACGGGTGGACGTTGGCCCATGTGTAGGTGCTGGGCCAAGCAGAGGTTGTGGCTTGTCAAGACTATGAGGGGCTGCTGGCCCTCTAGATGGGGGACTAAATGAAGAACTGTGTGAGACTGAAGAGGCCCGAGAGGGTAAAAGACTATGGGGGGCAGCTGATCTGTGGGAAGGTGGCTTTAGATTTTGCATTGAAAGCAAAGGAGGTGGTTTCGTCTTGGGATATGAGCCTGGAAACACAGAGAATACTGCATTTAAATTTATTAATGAGCATCATAAACAGGTTAAAAAGTGAATTACTAAATAATTTTTTCTTAAAGTAAAAAATTGATACCCCAAGTATATACATATGTATATATATTTTTTGTATTTTATCCTGTGCCCCAAAAACAAACCTTGCAATCCCCTGTGATGGCCTGGGGGTGTATCTCCTGACCCTGAGGGTGGGTTTGCCTGCTCTCTTGGTGGCGTTTAAAAACTTTTGACTGGTAGTGTATAGTAATTTTATATATATACATATATATGTGTGTGTGTTTACATATTCTAATAACTGAATATGTAATGTGTATAATTAACAGATTTGATAATAAATAAACAAAATAAATCGATCAATGTACAATGTGCACATTGCATTTTATCAATCATAAATGCATCTAACTTGAGGTCATAAGTAATTATCACATATTGAGGTCATATGTCATTATATCACATATTAAAATGTATAATAATGCTGAGAATTAAGACACACATATAAAGACAACACAATATGAATGTAACTAGGCCAGGACACAGAAGCATGTTCACCTTGCAGATGGTCTTGGCGGTTTTGAAGATACTCTGTCAGTGTGTTGAGCTCCTCTGGGTACAGGTGCAAACCTTCGGCCAGGAGAAAGAGCAGGTGGCGGGTGGCAGAGGGAACAGTGTGCCGCTCCAGCTTGCTGCGCACCAGATAGTCCTCCGTCAGCTCAGCCGCCCGTGCCGCAGCCTCCGTGGGGTCCAGCACCCGCTGCGAACCGCTCAAGCGCCTGAACTCCACCAACACAAACTCCAAGGCCTGTTCTTTGGGCATATTTCGATGAACTGTGGAGAGGCAGAGGACGGGTCAGCCAGAGGAGGGAAGGGGCTTGCATATGGTGCTCAGTGTGAGCTGCTGCAGTCTAAGCAGTGCACACAAGAGTTCTACCTCATCAGCAACACGCTGCAGTCTGGCAACCACTGCTTAACCCAATTACCACATTAAAATTCAGTATGCACTCAAAGGACACACTCATGAGCACACTTGAATGTTGGGAGAAGGGACATTTAGCAGAGTAGAAGTTAATATAAGATTGCTTTTAAAGGTTTTTAATATGAGGAAGGCATTGTGCATGAGATAACTCATATGTATTTTTATGAATTCAGTTTTGATGTATGACATTGCGTAATAGCAAATGACTACATTCAGAAAATGTAACAGTTCAATTAATCATGTTTAAAAAGGACTTATGATTTTGCTTAAGTTTGTTTTGTTGTTGTTTTGCTTGTTTGTTTTTTAGACGTGAAAGTCTGGTAGTGTGTGACACTCAGTCATTTAGTGTGTGTTCAGTTTTTCTGTGTTAACTGAAACTATTTGATGCCTTGTGTTATAAAATGTGTAAAAAGTGTATTCCAGCTTTTAAAAAATTTAAACTAACCAGCAAGGTGACGTTTTATAGGAATAAAAGCTTGAGTAATTATATTAAACTATTTTAATATTAACAATGTTTTTTTAATTAAATGGTGGGCATTAATTTAAATAATGATTTAAAAAAACTAAAAAAAGAAATAAATGAAAGCATGTCTGTTGTTTGAGGGCATTTCATCTATTTTAATGTTATGCGGAGGGTCAAACCCACCATCTTTTAGATGTTTTTTTGTTTGTTTTTGTTTTTGGATTTTGTGTCAAGCACTACAACTGATACATTTTTGCTTGGCTGTATCGGTGCAAACATTTTTAAATATATAGACTGGTAAAACATTTGTACTCAAATCTATTATAATAATGTCATTTTTTGTAAAGAAAGTACGCCTAATTTATTCTGACCACTCAAAACTGTTTATTTTTATGGAAAAGAAAAAATTTGTTTCAAAATTACAAGCTATTATACGGTTTAATTTGGAGGCATGTCAATTTTGAGATCTTGGAAACTTGTGAAACATAGATGTGCCCACAATGCAGTAAAAAAAAAAAAAAGATTTTTTCTTTCCTTTTTTTGTACATGTTGGTAAATAAATCCCAGAAAAAGCTTTTCATTACCATTTCATGTCAAAGTATGTTTCTACACAAACAAAGGTTGTATGCTTTTTGTCTAGTCCAGTGTAGCTTTTTACTGCCACAATATTTAGCAACAGCCTCTTTGCAAAGTCCTATGTTGAGATAACACTGATTTTTCCTAACCCTGGAGGCAGGCTGTTTATTACAGGAGCAACATTACTGCCCACCTCTGCGGAAGTTACTGGAGAGGAAAGGAACAGAGTGATAGTAAAAATATAATGTTATAATGTTTAGAAATATATGATAAAATCTGTATAATTTAAAATATAACTTACATTTTAATTATATATGCTTATTATATATAAATAAAAAGTAAGTTACATTATATACCATTCAAAAGCTTGGAGTCATTATCTGATATTTTTTTCAGTTAATATAAATAAATGAATTCTCTTTTTAGACTGTTCTGAACGTTTTTGAATGTTTTGAAAGTGCATTTTCAGAATACATAAATGTATGTCTTTTAGTGTAATCACAGAATACTGATTATTGTTTTGTTGTTCATTATATGGCAAAGAGTGTAAAAATGCCCACCACCAAGTCAAGGTTGTTTAAGGTTATTTCACTGTTGTTTGAAGTAAATTTAAACTGGTTTTATTGGGAGATCGATTGTGGGAGTCGGAACTTACTTTTGAGGGACTCTGAAAATATGATTACTGTGCACGAGGAGAGTGTTACATTAGTCTGCTCGACGAGAATACATAAGGGGGAACCGTCGGAGCGGACATCTTGGAGGGCCCGCGTCAGGCCTGATTCCACCTGCAGGTAAAGCATTTCCACCGAGAGGCCACGTTCCTGCAAACACTGGCCTATCGATTTGGGGTAATCCCTTTGAAAGAAGAAGAAGAGATCTGGTTATTGAGCACCATGCTTCAGGGCAGGAGGTGAGGGTCTTGGGTGTGGTCCCGTTAATATATGCAGCAATGAAAGGGTAAAGTTTTAATGTGCCACACAAATCAATAAACCAACATAAATAGCATTTTAAAAGTGTATTACATATTAGAAAATAGTTGAAAATTAAGTTGTTTCATTTGTTTTAGCCAAATAAATGCTAGGGTGCGAGTCATCAGGCTTTGAAGAACATAAAAAGTGATAAATATTAAGCTTAAACATGATGCAAAAAGTTAGTTTAATATTAATAGCATAACTTTACACAAATTTAATAGTGAACAGATATTATAAAATATATATATATTAATGTTTTACCAAAAACTTTGTAAATTAAAACATTGTAAAATGGATCTTAATAAAATGTGAAACACTTCTATCAAACACATTTAAGCCAAGATCTATTATTGGATGGCAAAAATGGGACGGTCTGTTTTGTTTGTGTCATATTCATTGTGTATTAATAAAAACAGAGGTACGTGTTTCCAGTCAAGGAATTTTAGAAACGTTCAATTTCAAAGTTGCATTCACTTTTTGATAATAGCATTGTTTGTGTTTTTCATGTTTTCATAGATTGTGTTTTTGTTTCATTTTGTTTTGTTTAGAAATATGGCTTAGATTACTGGACATTTTGAATATCTTCTTAAAGAAGCTATTTGGCTAAATAAACAAGGAATGTGATTAAAGTGATTTCAGTTTTTTTTAAATATGATGATTTCTGGACATATTTCAGTGAACGTTTTTGTTGGAGAGTGAAAACACACAATACAAATAAATAAAAAACACTCTTTTACTCTTTGAGACCAAACAAATTTTGAAAATGTGTATTCAACATTTAGGGTAACATTTTACATGTATTTTTATTATCTCTTTTTTTTTTAGATATGTGGAATAGAAAACTTAGATTATAAAAGTTAAATGAAAATGTTTAAAATTAAACTTTAGATCATTGGAGGCAGGTCTCTAAAGACCACCATGTTGAATGCAACACATGGGCGTAAACATTTGCATTTGATTTGTTGGATAAATATAATTTACACAACATACATATTGACTTTTTTTCTAGATTTGCACTATTTTTTATGAACTTCTTTTGGAGACAACATCTAGAGTTAGCCAAAATGTTGCATTCAAAGATTAATTTTAACAGTTATTGATTGATGTATCATGTTTAGTGTTTTTGGATTCGCAGTGTAAAATAGTAATAAGTTAATTAAAATTATTAATTTATTTTTTTTTTTAAACTGACAGTGAAATGTAAAGAATAAGAGCATTCCAGAGACTTTTGTTAAATAGTAGTGAACATTTAAAATACAGGAAGTTTGTTGTTGTTGTTCTTTTACTTGAAGGCACATTTTAAGTTTTTGGATGATTTATAATAATAAAATATCCACCAGAATTTTTTTTTTGTTAACCATCAAGGATGATTCTGGATACATACGGATTCCAGATCTTAACCCTGATGAATCCCATCAGCCTAACATTTAACAATAACGAAGCACATTCACACAACAGAGAAAGAAAAAAAAAAACTAACAGCATTGCACAAAATGTAGGTAAACAAGTCCCATATTTTCAGTAAGTGCAAACTCTGGAATAGTTTGGAGGATAGTTTAAAACAGAAAGCAAGTTTCACACAATAAAAACATTTACTGCAACAGAATTTGACTGCTACCTGCAGAGTATACTTACACATTCTGGTTGTTCACCGACAAGACAACACAGTCTGCAGGCTGTCTAGCACCATCTCCATGCAGCTGCTGGAAGAACCTCTCGTATATGGCATTGTGTTGAACTGTTGCCTCATATTCTTCAGGTGAAACAGCTGTTACAAACACATTTACATGAAAAAGTTCTCATAATGACCACAACAGCAGCAGTGAGAAACCACGTTGTTTATTACATGAAAAATCATACCAGTTGACTGATGTGGTGAATGCTCATAGTCTGCAGTGCTAGAGTAGTCAATCCCTTCATCTAAGCTTTCAAAGCTGAAAATTGAAGGAAGATTGGTAGGAAAAGGTGTTTAGATTTTAAAAGAAGAAGAAGAAGAGAGAATCTTTTCACAGATATGTGAAAAATAAAGACTTAAAGCCAGGAAAAGATCAGTAGTATTGCACTGTCAACTACATAAATCAAATTTTTCTCTTCTGTCATATTCAACGTGCCTGTCAGATTCTGGATGATCATCTTTTCTGTCCTCCCTCATTGGATATGGTGTTCTTCGAAATGGTCTGGGAGGTTTTGAGACACTGCATGGAGCAAATTACATGATTATGATCAACATAACACCAGAAATATAAAACGTAGGTTGTGGGTTTAAATCTAGTGAGTTGCCTAGCTTGAAATCGTCATATTAATTCTGAACATATTTATGCAGTAGCTCACAGCAGCCACTATACAGATGTCTCACATACCTTCCTCCACTGTGTTTTGGTGGTGGTCGTCTGCCCCCAGCTTTCTTCGACCACGACATTTTATTTTTTTCTAAATGAACGGCGTAACAAACATTATTTAAAATATCTTAAATTACAATATCGCAGGACACAATGCAATTAAGTTTTGGTTGCCCAGAAAATCCTGCATGTAACGTTACTCAACTATTATTTATTTTTATATATTTTTTTTAAACTAAGGTCTATTGTTAAAACGTTTAATATTTGCGACATTTGTCAAATTTTTATGAAAACACTAAATCTGATGCGAAGCCCATCTTACCTGCGTAGATATTCAGTTATAGTCCTGCTGCTCTATGAATCGCGATAAATCGATGAATTTGCTGATACGTTATTTCATCTCTGACTAGATCAGTACATACTAAGACTATTTTTAGATTTAAAAAATTATGGATAATAGTGATTAATTCGAGTTACTGCTAAAGGATTCCTGCAAAAGACTTGCAACACACTCGATCTGACTTCCTTTCGAAGAACAAGTGTATTATTTGAGGAAGCGTGTGGAGCCTCCTAACGGACAGGAAGACAAACGGCGACACCAACGACGTTCTCTACCCACCCATACATATACACATACCGGTACATACAATATATATGACTATGTGACTTATGTTTTTGTTATTGCTACCCATTTGTATCTGCCTCAGAGTGGGGAAAAAAAGCTTATTTTGAGAGTTTACAATAACCTTTTTGTGAACCAGAAAGTCACAATTGTGAGATATTAAGCTTCAATTACAAGATCTATATGACACAACTGTAGTTTTATATTCTGTTACTGCAACTTTATCTCACAGTTGTGGCTTTAAAGTCTCACAAGGATGTATAAAAAGAAGTCGTCATTACCTTATTTTTACAGTCTTGAGGTTATTAGGTTAAATTATGTGAAGACGGAAGTTATGTGAGCATGCTAGGGGCTATGAGGCATTGTTCAGTCAAAAACGCAATTCTCAACAGATCACTATAGTTTCCATTTAACTCTTGGGCGCATTTGGATTTTGGAATTCATGCAAATCACAGCTGAAAGGAGTAAATGTTAAAGATAACAAAGCCTGTGCAACACATAAAACAGACATTTATTACAAACATCACAATTCAGAAAATGAAAGATTCTTAATTCAATCATAGTCTCTTATCTTTGGGAGCGTTGGAGATTTTAGTCTCTGTAACTACTTCAGAAAGTTCACATTTAGCGTCAGCAGCATTAGGACACTGATATGTGCATTAACCAGGGCAGAAAACACATGACATTTCCCCAAACCGCATTTAAGGGATGCCTTTTACTCTGATAGAATCAATTCTCACTCAATTTTGTCATTTTACCTAACATAATTTGGCTTGGGTTATTTCTAAATGGACTTTGCATCATACATCAATAAAAATACTGTTTAAAAAAAAAAAAAAAAATCACAGTGTCTTGATTCATCAAGACGTTTTGCAATCATATTTAGAATGTGGGGCAATCAACCCAGAACAGATTCAAGTACAATCAAGTCTGAGGGAGCGGAATAATGGGTTTTCTGAGGCAGACATGAACATTTAGAGGAAACAAAGTGGTTAAGACACTGCTGCCGTTTCCTGCTGAGACTTTAACTTGGAATAAAAAAAAAAAAGAGAGAAGTCACATATATATTTAACACATCTGAACAGCGACACACAGCAGACCAGAGCTTGAGGGGAGAGACTCAAAGACAGATCAGTATGCAATAGATGCATTTGTTCCATATTTTATCTGTTCCTGGAAATGCAGATTAAAAATTCCGTTAAACCTCCTGGTAAGAAGCCGTTAAACCTCCTGGTTTCTTCAATAGCCCTCGGATTGGGGCATCCTTGGAGTGCAACAGTATAGTTTTCTCTCTCTTTCTCTACTTTCTCTCTCTTCTTCCCTCCATTTGTAAGGAGGGTCTACTCCATCCGTCAGAGGTCCACGCTGCCGCGTCCAATCCTGAGACAGCATCATGATTTGATTGGTCAGGTTGATCTCTCAGACAGTGGGGACTGGACAGGATGGAAGCTTGAAGGGGATAGTCCACATCTAGGGTTGGTGGGCTGATGTCAGGACACATGGGAAATTAGTCTGACTCGTGTCTGGATGTCTTGGCGACACAGTGGGCACGTTTCCAGCTGTAAGGCACACTCCATGCAAATCCCACTGAAGACATGACAGAGAAGCAGAAGATGACTACATTGTTCAGCACAAAGAGATGATGTAACCGTAATCAACAATAGGTTTAAATGCCCCATGGAGGGACATATTATTAGGGATGCACAGTACCATTATATCATTGCACATGCTCACTTCTTTTATTTTTTTATTTTTCCCATTCATTTTTTCAACAGGGATTTAAAAAGTCTTTGTTAAAGATTTATACAGTACGCCATGAACCAAAATCAATTCCCCTAAAGAAAATGAATAGGATTTTTACTTCCGGAACCCAACTGTTGCACTTTGTAGGCTTCTTATGTCACAGTTAATGAACAATGATTGGCTACTTGCCACTGTGAAAGGCAATATAACAATAAATATCATGTTACTATGAGATTAATTTATAACACACTGCAATGAAATTCTTAACTGTTTTATTATCTTACTTTGCACATTTTTGCTAAACACATAAGGGTTAAATATAGTATAAAAATGTCAAATATGTTTTAAATGTCTTAACTCTCAAAGCAACAGTTGTTCTTATGTACTCCAATTCATCCAAGCACATCAATCCTGCTTTCTTGAGACTCCATCACATCCCTTTACCCATAAACCCAGTGTTGTAAACACTGACTCTCTATGTTGAACTTTGTACCTGTGCAAACAGGGTCTCAGTTCAGTGTCTGCCATCTGGTCACAACAGAGGGTGCAGCAGTTATCTCTGATGCTAACCTGCTTGAGCAAAGCCAGGCGCCTGTGTCTGAAATAATAAGACAGAGAAAGAACAATTTCATGTGCATGAATGGTATGAGTCACTTACTTTAGGATAACTAATGCATTACTCACATCCACATAACAGTCATTGATACTTTGCCCTGTGTACAGAAATCTAATAAACAGTGCAAACCTGGGCAGAATGATTTTCTCGTCTGATGCGAGCGAGGCAAACTCATTAAATGTGTTGAATTTGATGGAGGGGGGATGGCGGAAGGGCTTGGCTCCAAAGTTGAACTCACACTGTTGGTAGGACATAAAACTGGCTGCAGCGAAGAAGCCAGACCTAAGACAAGGTACAGCAAGTTTCAAAAAGCTCCATGAAAATTTTTTTGCATTTGCTTTACGGTGTAGGAAGTGAGCTTTGCTTACGTGGCGGAGGAGAACACCTGCTTCTCAGGAGGCAGCTGGTGTCCGTTTAGATAGAAAATCATCTGCTTCTTACTGAGGTCCAGCAGGAAGCCTATGGCATCACCTAGAAAGCCCAGTGAACACTTATTAGAAAACTTTGCTAAAGTTTTCCCTAAAATGATTACATTCACTAAATAGGAACTCATCAAATCATTGAGGAACTTGGGTGCTGAACAGGATGCTCTGCACAAACCTTCTTTCCAGCAGGGATGGGAGTGAGGTTTACTGCGAGCGTTGTACCAGATCAGCTGCCTGCAGCCATCATATGCACATGAGTACTCATCATCTCCAATCCCATAACCCTCCTGTACAAACAAACAAACAAACAAACAAACATGTTCTCACTACTAAAACTCAAGTTGATTCACATAAACACTGTACACTTCATGTAAATATAAGAACATACAACTAAAATAAAAGAAAGCATAATTATCTAAACATAACCAGAAACACACATGGTTAAGAAACTTGCTGTCCTTGGTTGCCCAGCCAATTTGCATGACGCCAGAGGTGATGACCGTGACTTCATAGTACCAAACTCCCGAATCCACACAGAACGTACAGCGGACGCTCTCAAATGATGATGCGTCACACCGTGCCTAATGAGGAAAAAGACAGATCACGTTAGACATCACTTTGTAAGATTGAGGGATACATTAATCTCACAATATGTTTGTTTGTGATCGTTACAATCAGCTATTCTTCCACAATAGGTAAAAATGTTAAGGTATGCTTAGAACTTCATGAGTTGTATGTGAACCATTCACAGAAGTATGAAAAGATGTTTTGTTTATAGAGTGCAGTGTCCCCAAAATAAAAGTTCGGTTTACCTTGAAGACATTGCGGCAGAAATATATTACTATTGTTCAGTAGAATGTACGTAACAGGCTACTACTAAAATTATTAAAACCTTATTTTTAAGGAATAATCATACAATATTTCTTCAGTGTTTTAATTGTAATACTAAATCCCCTTTATTTTCCAAAAAAATAAAATGTTTTAATTTTCATTAATTCAAAGATAAATTAAATGACTGTTTTATGCCTTAAAAAATTTAAATACACAACACAGAATTTCTGAGGGAAAAAATCA
This sequence comes from Sinocyclocheilus rhinocerous, assembly GCF_001515625.1. NCBI lineage: Eukaryota > Metazoa > Chordata > Actinopteri > Cypriniformes > Cyprinidae > Sinocyclocheilus > Sinocyclocheilus rhinocerous. Next base: position 2,071,788 of record NW_015629065.1, read on the forward strand.
TAAGGCTATTGTAAGAATAAATGAAACTTGTTTTTATGCTTTCAAATAATTAGACATGTTAAAACACAGAATTTGTAACAATAAAACATAAGGTTGGAAAAAATAAAACATTTCATAGGGCCCTAAACGTCATTTTTGTTAAACTTTTAATAAATTGATGTTAAATTGTTTAAGTTTCATGATTTTAATTAATTAGACATGCTTTTTGATTAATAAAATGTAATTTAACCATTAAAAAGGAGTCCAGAAAAATTAAAAC